>NC_034184.2:80324357-80340181 GCF_002021735.2 Oncorhynchus kisutch
ACCCTAGCTTCTAAAACTAATTCTAATTCTAACCTTAGCCTTAAACCACATAGAAATAAAATGACTTCTGGTCCACACTAGTACAGTTAAACACACACACACACACACACACACACACACACACACACACACACACACACACACACACACACACACACACACACACACACACACACACACACACACACACACACACACACACACACACACACACACACACACACACACACAGAGATACCCGACAACACCTCCCTCCAACTCACTCCCACCCCATGTACAAAGAAAGTGTCTTAAGTGTCTTGTATCTCGTCAATGAGATGATGTAAATAGAAGATATCCCTGCATCGGTCTCTTTCTGAATGGTCCATGGCCTCTGCTGGTCAGTCATCCAGCATCGGTCTCTTTCTGAATGGTCCATGGCCTCTGCTGGTCAGTCATCCAGCCTCGGTCTCTTTCTGAATGGTCCATGGCCTCTGCTGGTCAGTCATCCAGCCTCGGTCTCTTTCTGAATGGTCCGTGGCCTCTGCTGGTCAGTCATCCAGCCTCGGTCTCTTTCTGAATGGTCCGTGGCCTCTGCTGGTCAGTCATTCAGCCTCGGTCACTTTCTGAATGGTCCGTGGCCTCTGCTGGTCAGTCATCCAGCCTCTGTCTCTTTCTGAATGGTCCATGTCCTCACCTGGTCAGTCTCTGGGGACAGAATTAGGGGCTAAAAATTAAACCAATTATCCTCAAGATGAGTTGGTTGGTTGAGACTGTCAGAGAACTGGCTAATGTATCCATTTCAATGGAGGGTATAATTTATTTAATTTGAACCTGAATTAAGTCTACACATTCAGACCTACGTCACTGAAGATATGATGTCTGTGGGCCCATTTTTTTGTTGGATCTTGAGAAGATCTAAAATTGGTGACTCATGGCATTATAATGTGTGAGGTGGGGTGGAAACAATGTGTTTTGCCAAAGGGATAGTTTATCAACGATGTAGGGAGTTTATTGTTTATAGACATTGTGTAAGGGATTTCCTCCTCTTCGTCAGAAGAGGAGAGGCGAAAAGGATCAGAGGACCAATATACGGCGTGGTAAGTGTCCATGGTTCTTTTAATACGTAAACGTATACAAAAACAAGAAACCGTGAAAACCCAAAACAGTCCTATCTGGTGCAAACACAGAGACAGGAACAATCACCCACAAACACACAGTGAAACCCAGGCTACCTAAGTATGATTCTCAATCAGAGACAACTAATGACACCTGCCTCTGATTGAGAACCATACTAGGCCGAAACATAGAAATACCCAAATCATAGAAAAACAAACATAGACTGCCCACCCAACTCACGCCCTGACCATACTAAATAAATACAAAACAAAGGAAATAAAGGTCAGAACGTGACACATTGAACCCTTGTTCTAAACCATACTCTATCAGCAGGCGCACAATTCTTAAATTCTGTCTTTATACAATTCAATCAAAACAGAAGAAATATAATTGAAAACTGCAATCATCCAAAATGTTAATTTTTTTTTGTCTGAGAGAACAAACAATTCAAACAAACATTATTTTTGCCATCTTTGTCTAATAATAATCATAATCAATCGTGACAGTCTTCTCTCACAATGGCCTACCAAAAGAGACACAAACTGGATTTGGACAACAGGGCACGTTACTGTGCAAAAGGGTTCAACAAGATATATGTTTGACAAGGATATTATAACCAGGTGGTATGTGGGGTATTGTAAAGTTAATTCAACAAACATACACAAACAAACTGGCTTTCACTGCTGGCGTTGTAAATGCGTTTTGGGAGATTATACCGTACAGAGATATTCAAGCCCTCCTCCTTTCACCTCGTAGGCCTACATCACTCAAAACCATGGAGCCAGTGACACACAGAAACAATCGTGTCACCCTTTGGAAATACACTCCGCAGTTCAAGTGATGTTCACTGAAAATATCATTTTCCTCTAGTTAGTGATCCTTGACTGGCGTGGATGGCTGTCAGTGGCATATATCAGGTGGGATGTCATTGTGAGGTCACTACATACACCACAGTGTCCTTGAGGTCCTGGTTTTAGCTCATAAATCACAGTGAAGCATTACCGGTTTCAGAGGGTTTGATTGGCAGTGCAGGTCTCAGCGGTGGAATGGGGGTCTACAGGAATTTAACACTACTGTACTAACGCTGTATATTTAGCAGGAATAGTGTGCCTAGTATCCCATTTAATGAAAGGAAGGATCACCATGGTGAATCCCATTGTATGGAAGCCTGTTTTGGTATGGTGGTAGTAAAACTGTACATGGAACAGAGGTTTTTCTAGACCAAGTCACCAGGAGAAACTCAGTCCTTTGTTGAAGACTTTTCACCACATTGTCATGGAAACAAACAAACTAAATGTCCTAGAATAGAATGTGTTCTAAACATTCTGTAACCACTCCTAGGGCTGGCCCTTCATACACGGCTACCCAGAGGTCTCATTGGGAACCAGAGAGGTGGTGTGCAATCTGGTTGTGATTATAAAGCGGGTCACAGTTGTAAATAAGAAGCAGTGAAGGAAGAGGAGGAGAAGGAGGAGCTGAGCAACTCAGGGCCAATAAACAGTGTTCTGGTGGTGGGGACGACATATGGAGCCCTCAACCTCTCCAGCCCTCAGTCTAGTAACCGTGACAGAAAACCAGAGGCCATAGTAACCCCTATTTTCCTTCTCTGTCCTCCTCCTCCTCTCTTCAATCACTCAATCAATGACATGTGTTTTATAAAGACCTTTAATCATCAGCCGTTGTCATAAAGTGCTTTATAAAAACCTGTCCTAAAACCCCTGAAGAGCAAGCAATGCAGAAATTGATTTGGCCGCTGAGTGCCAACGTAGTTGTTGACGTGTGTGAAAAACCAACATCTTTCCAAGGTGACAATGCCCCCTAGGTTGAAGTACCGGGCTGGGGAATCTTACTATACCGTTATTAAACCCAGGGTTTGTGTTTGAATGGCCATCAGCAACACCACGCCAGATGCCCTCACACTGTGGATGCACCAAAAATTGAATCCTAGTCCCTATAAAGTGAACTACGTTTGACCAAGGCCATGACAAAAGTAGTGCACTATATAGGGATTAGGGTGTCATTTCAGGCGCAGACTGGTTCGAGTTGTTGATCTGAGGTCTGGAATTCTCTCTCGAAAAGGAGACTGCCTCTTCAGAGTCAACATTAACACTGTTTCCATCTGACAGTAATTGCATAATGGTTAGAACTGCATTCGGGATGTTAGCTATTAGCATTTAGGTATATGGGGGATGTTATTCCGGAACATTCAGACGTGTAACGAGTGAAAAGCTTCTAGGGATTTTGCCATTTTGGCCATCAAAGAGGAACTAAATGACAGTTGGAAACACGAAAACCATAATCAAATGATCACAGACCCATGTTGATTAGTTGCTTTCTGGTAGTTTTATCTGTCTTTTAACCTTATTTACATAGCTGCTCTTGTTTTCTTTTTTATATTCTATGTCTGAACCATGGTAACTTAAAGAGTCTGGCACATGAAATACAATATCATTTAGCATTAAATATTCAGCAGGAATTCCACCCGGGCTACAGGATGATTTTTCTGCTGTCACCATGACAAACATCTGCATCATACCATGTGCATATTGTGCCTTAATAAAGCTAAGGATGATTAATGAAGCTAAGGGTGATTAATGAAGCTAAGGATGATTAATGAAGCTAAGGGTGATTAATAAAGCTAAGGGTGATTAATAAAGCTAAGGGTGATTAATGAAGCTAAGGGTGATTAATAAAGCTAAGGGTGATTAATAAAGCTAAGGGTGATTAATGAAGCTAAGGGTGATTAATGAAGCGAAGGATGATTAATGAAGCTAAGGGTGATTAATAAAGCTAAGGGTGATTAATGAAGCTAAGGGTGATTAATAAAGCTAAGGATGATTAATAAAGCTAAGGATGATTAATGAAGCTAAGGATGATTAATAAAGCTAAGGATGATTAATAAAGCTAAGAATGATGAATAAAGCTAAGGGTGATTAATGAAGCTAAGGATGATTACTGAAGCTAAGTGTTATTAATGAAGCTAAGGGTGATTGATAAAGCTAAGGATGATTAATAAAGCTAAGAATGATGAATAAAGCTAAGGGTGATTAATGAAGCTAAGGATGATTAATGAAGCTAAGGGTGATTAATGAAGCTAAGGTTGATTAATGAAGCTAAGGATGATTAATGAAGCTAAGGGTGATTAATGAAGCTAAGGATGATTAATGAAGCTAAGGGTGATTAATGAAGCTAAGGGTGATTAATGAAGCTAAGGTTGATTAATGAAGCTAAGGGTGATTAATAAAGCTAAGGGTGATTAATAAAGCTAAGGGTGATTAATGAAGCTAAGGGTGATTAAATGAAGCGAAGGATGATTAATGAAGCTAAGGGTGATTAATAAAGCTAAGGGTGATTAATGAAGCTAAGGGTGATTAATAAAGCTAAGGATGATTAATAAAGCTAAGAATGATGAATAAAGCTAATGGTGATTAATGAAGCTAAGGGTGATTAATGAAGCTAAGGGTGATTAATGAAGCTAAGGTTGATTAATGAAGCTAAGGGTTATTAATGAAGCTAAGGTTGATTAATGAAGCTAAGGGTGATTAATGAAGCTAAGGGTGATTAATGAAGCTAAGGGTGATTAATGAAGCTAAGGGTGATTAATGAAGCTAAGGTTGATTAATGAAGCTAAGGGTGATTAATGAAGCTAAGGGTGATTAATGAAGCTAAGGGTGATTAATGAAGCTAAGGGTGATTAATGAAGCTAAGGGTGATTAATGAAGCTAAGGTTGATTATATGAAGCTAAGGGTGATTAATGAAGCTAAGGGTGATTAATGAAGCTAAGAATGATGAATGAAGCTAAGGATGATTCATGAAGCTAAGGGTGATTAATGAAGCTAAGGGTGATTAATGAAGCTAAGGTTGATTAATGAAGCTAAGGGTGATTAATGAAGCTAAGGGTGATTAATGAAGCTAAGAATGATGAATGAAGCTAAGGATGATTCATGAAGCTAAGGGTGATTAATGAAGCTAAGGGTGATTAATAAAGCTAAGGGTGATTAATAAAGCTAAGGGTGATTAATGAAGCTAAGGTTGATTAATGAAGCTAAAGGTGATTAATGAAGCTAAGGGTGATTAATGAAGCTAAGGGTTATTAATAAAGCTAAGGGTGATTAATGAAGCTAAGGGTGATTAATGAAGCTAAGGGTGATTAATGAAGCTAAGGGTTATTAATAAAGCTAAGGGTGATTAATGAAGCTAAGGGTGATTAATGAAGCTAAGGGTGATTAATGAAGCTAAGGGTGATTAATGAAGCTAAGGGTGATACAGATACAACATTTTGACCAACATGGTCTTTCTCTGGTAAACCAATCCCACATGAGCCACACGTATACCGTCCTCACATGATCAGTGTTTTCAAACAGCACAAATAAACAAACCTTGCCCTCTGCATCCTTGTACTTGATCTGGAAGTGCTGGCCCTGGTATTCGTTAGAACAAGGCTACTCATTGACCAGCACCATTGAGACGGTCATGCTGACACAACAGAAGGGCTTCTGGGACTCATCATCAGAGTCAGGGTCATCATCCAGCAGTTCGAGAGAGAGAGAGAGAGAGAGAGGGGGGGGGGGGGGATAGACAGAGGAGGGTGGAGAGAGCGATAGAGAAAGGGAAAGAAAGAGAGAAAGACTGGATGAGGAGGGAGAGAGAGAGCGATAGGATTTGGGAGAGAGAGAGATGGGAGAGAGACTTTGTTCACTGGTGGTTCCAGATAAGTGCAACCTAAACCAATGGGAGTCCTCTGCAGTACCTCCACAGTCCTGAGCATCAGACCTTCAGGATAGACGGAACCTACAAGAGGGAGGGGTGTGCTGGGACTGGTTACTCCTGATGACCTGGATAAAGCCATCATGAACCTTACCATAAAAAAACACAAGGACCACATCAAGTCAACAAAGGAGGAATTCCGACCTGTGTTAATTAAGTGTGTGTAAATGGAATGCAATTACATTTTCATGCACTTTTCTCTAGGTGTATTCCGACCTTGAACTTAGGCATTAGAATGGTATGTTGAAGTCAAATATCTACTGTTTGCCGATTATCTGGTGCTTCTGTCCCCAACCAAGGAGGATCTAAAGCAGCACTTAGATCTTATGTACAGATTCTGTCAGACCTGGGCCCTGACAGACCTGGGCCCTGACAGACCTGGGCCCTGACAGACCTGGGCCCTGCACAGACCTGGGCCCTGCACAGACCTGGGCCCTATCAGACCTGGGCCCTAACAGTAAGTCTCAGTAAGACAAAAAATAATGGTGTTCCAAAAAAGGTCCAGTTCCCAGGACCACAAATACAAATTCCATCTATACACCGTTGCCCTAGAGCACACAAACAACTATATCTACCTCGGCCTAAACATCAGTGATACAGGTAACTTCCACAAAGCTGTGAACAATCTGAGAAACAAGGCAAGAAGGGTCTTCTTTTCCATCAAAAGGAACATCAAATTTGACAGACCAATTAGGATCTGGCTTAAAATACTTAAATCTGTAAATCTGTCACCACCGCAGCAGGATTTGTGACCTGTTGCCACAAGAAAAGGGCAACCAGGGAAGAACATAGATCATTGTTTATTTAACCTTTAGTTAAAAAAAGGCAAGTCAGTTAAGAACAATTTCTTACTTTACAATGATGGCCTAGGAACAGTGGGTTAACTGCCTTATTTAGGGGGAGAATTAAAGATTTTTACCTTGTCAGCTTGTGATTTGAACTTGCAACCTTGCAGTTACTAGTCTAACACTCTAACCACTAGGCTACCCTGCCACCGCATTGTAAATACAACCCATATTTATCTATTTGTGTAATGTTTACAGTAAATGTTTTATTATTTATTTTCCTTATTTTTTCCCTTTTGTTTATTGTCTATTTCACTTGTTTTGGCAATCTAAAAATACATATGTTTCCCATGCCAATAAAGCCCTTTGAATTGAATTCATTTGAATTTCATGCTATTCACCCACTATTCGTTTGGGGTGGAGGGTGTGTCGACAGATATACATATTCAGACCTTGACTTAATCCCATAATAATTCCACCACTTTGCGTCGAGGAAACCATGAATAATGTTGTGTGAACCTGCCGGTTCTAAGTGGAAATAGCATCTACTTTCTTTTTTTCCCCCATAGAATCTCCACGCACTGTAATTGACGTAAATTGATCAGAGCTAATGATAAGTGCTAGGTAAATGATGAAATGGACACAAATATGTATACAGTAGATGGCTTTTGTATGCACAGTATAGTGTGGTTAGATGTCTTTATTTCATTGATCCATATATTCTGAACCTGTTCTCTCTATGTATTCTAGTGAGTCTGTCCACAACATTTGAATGAACAGGTACTCCGTATTGAAAGGGATGGCTTGAGAGCAATGCACTGAAAACCCCTAATGAATGCAACTTCTAAGAGAAAATCTGTTGGGCAGCAAGTGGGAGGAGTTTCAGTGTGCACAAGGGTAAGGCTCAATACCAACTACTGAGAGGTGTGTGGGAAAGGCTTACATGTCACAATGGTGTTAAGGGCTGTGAGAAAGAGAAAGAACACCATTATAAATACAGCTCATGTTTATGTTCATTTATCTTCCCTTTTGTACTTGAACTATTTGTACATAATATAACATTTGAAATGTCTTGATTATTTTGGAACTTTTGTGAGTAAATTTAAAATTGAAAGAAGAGGGAGTCAGAGAGAGAAAGAAAGAGAGTGAATATGTCACGTTTGTCATCAAGGAAATGACTGGACCAAGATGCAGGGTGGTAAGCCTACATTATTTTATTTTAAATGTCGCCAACAAAACAATAAACAACAAAAGGAACGTGAAGCTCTGTAAGGCTCTATACATGCCACTAACAAAGACAACAACCCACAAATGAGAAAAGGAAAAAAGGGCTGCCTAAGTATGATTCCCAATCAGAGACAACGAGAGACAGCTGTCCTTGTTGCGTCAAACAGAACACTCAAAACATGAGCACAATGGCAGCTCTTCCTTTAAAGAACTCCAGGCCTCAAGAGGGCAGATAACTCAAAAACTCGGGTGGAACTAAAAAATTGAGCCAGGATTTCTGGAGGGACTACTTTTACATGCGCACCTGGCAGATAAGCATGGGTATAAAATGTTTGGGCTTAGCTTTGCTTGGGTCCTCAACATACAAACAGCTCATTGTTCAACTGGTATGTAATGTTTGGAATGATTTATTATGTTGCATCCAGTGCTTAGCACAATTTACATGTTTAACTCTGGTAGGAGTGGTGACTTCTTTTTGTGGATAATTTCTGACTGCAGAAGTAATTGCTTGAAGTGCTACATTAAAACCAGTTATGCATTAGGGGGCGCTATTAAAACTTTTGGATGAAAAACGTTCCCGTTTTAAACAAGATATTTTGTCACGAAAAGATGCTCGACTATGCATATAATTGACAGCTTTGGAAAGAAAACACTCTGACGTTTCCAAAACTGCAAAGATATTGTCTGTGAGTGCCACAGAACTGATGTTACAGGCGAAACCCACATAAAAATCCAACCAGGAAGCGCCACATTTTTTTAAACCGCCTAATGCCAATGACTCCTTATATGGCTGTGAATGAGCTACGAATGAGGTTACGATTTCCACGTTTTCCCCAAGGTGTCTACAGCCTTGTGTCGTCTTTTTACGCATTTCCATTGAAGAATAGCTGTAAGGGACCATATATAGCAAGTGGTCACATGGTGTCTCCCGCAGAAAATCTTGCGTAAAATACTGAGGTAGCCATTTTTCCATTCGCTTCTTATGAGAAACCAATTGCCTCGACGGATATATTATCGAATATACATGTTAAAAACACCTTGAGGATGGATCCTAAACAACGTTTGCCGTGTTTCTGTTGATATTATGGAGTTAAATTTGAAAAAAGTTCAGCGTTGTAGTGGTACCATTTTCCGGTCGATTTCTCAGCCAAGCATGATGAACAAACGGGAGCTATTTCGCCTACAAAAATAATATTTTGGGAAAAAAGGAACATTTTCTATCTAACTGGGAGTCTCCTGAGTGAAAGCATCCGAAGTTCTTCAAAGGTAAATGATTTAATTTGGTTGCTTTTCTTATTTTCGTGAAAATGTTGCCTGCTGCCAGCAGAACCTACCATAGCATTATGCCATGATAAACTTACACAAATGCTTGTCTAGCGTTGGCTGTAACGCATATTTTGAAAAACTGAGATGACAGTGTTGTTAACAAAGGCTAAGCTTGTGTTTGAATATATTTAATTCATTTCATTTGCGATTATCATGAATAGGAAAAGTTTCTAGGGGTATTTATGTCTGCTGCGTTATGCTAATTCGTTTGAGGCTATGATTACGATCCCGGATCGGGGATTGCTCGTCGCAAGAGGTTAAATTGTTTAAATGTTTACTTTATTCAAAGCCATGCTTTATTGCTGTGTCATGCATTGTTCATTGTGTAAAATAATGCATGTTTATTCTCTGTTTAAGGTTATCAACCTATTCCTTATTCCTCTGTCATTCAACTACTCTATTCAACAAATCAACTGGCATCAAAACCATAATAAAACACTAAAAAGGAATGGAGTCCCTTTGCATCCTTCACGTGTTGAGACGTTTTCAAGTTTGGGCAGAGCTCAAATAATTATAACACCTAGGCAACCTGACAATTGAGAATCATACCTGGCCAAAAACAAAGAACCAGAAAGCATATCTTTCCCACCTGAGTCACACCCTGACTAAACAAACAGAGAATAAAATGATCTCTACGGTCAGGGCATGACATAGTAATGTTTAGTCTGAAGCTATATTTTATTTCCAAAAGTCAAGAAGAAAAATACCTGACATTACTTTGTGACGACTGAATGCTAAATTAAGGCTGCCAAGCTTGATACAACTTCAATTAGCACTGACGTGTCAAGTGAGAGGTGTCAAAACAGTGGCAGGAGAGTTGCACAGTCTACTGTACTCCAACCAAATGAAGAGGCCTTAGATGCCTCCTGCTGTTCAAAGGTAATTAAAATACAGTACCTTGTGTATATAAAGTGTACCCTGTGTATCTAAATGATAAGGCAAGAAAAGATCACACAATGGAAAATCGAGACACTTTTTGCTGACTATTATAAAAATGGGAACATCAGCAGCCTCATCTTCCACACAGACCATCCCCTGGCATGGCACAGTGCTATATTAGCACACTACCACTCTGTAAGGGCGGAGGGGATGGGGGGGGGGGGTGAACGAGGAGTGGAAACTCAGGATTCTAGGCAATGAGGACTCTGAGTCAGCTAATATAAATCTCTATAAGTCTGGAACAGTATTGGTACAGGGCAACCCCAAACAGTTTCAGCTGGACTTTTGCCTAATCAAAGAATTTGCCCTTCAGGAGAAGCTCTCCCTTGAGAAAGATACCCCCACCCCGAGCGGGTCAGTCCAGACCTCTTCATGATATAACCCCACAGACGATCAACCCCAAGCAGAAAGTCAACCTCGCAGCACAGAGAACTACCCCCTCATTGAAATGAAGGATAAAATGACACAGCTGGAGGTAAGGCAGGTGGAGCTGGAACAGCAGGTGATTACACTTCAGTCAGCACAGACCCAGACAACAGTCCTGTACTACAACACCCCCTTAACCACACCTCGGAGAGAGACATATCTGCACTCTGGACTGTGGTGAGACAACTTAAACAATATAAAAAGCAAGAGCAGGAGAAGAACAGAGTACTAGAGGAGAAGATCAGACCGCTGGAGGAGAGGTTGAGGGGGACGGCGTGTGACAGAACAACCCACTAGAGAGGTGGCAACCCCCACAGAGAAGCCAGCAGAACAACCCACCTCAGCTCCCGACAAAAGTCTTGACACAACAGCAGAACAGTCCACACCAGACCCTGACCATAGTGTCAACATGACAGCAGAACAGACGAATGAAGAACCTCAAGCCAAGGGGATCTCACCCCCTCTGAGCACCTCCCCCTCAGCCACCCTGATAGCCCTCCTGACAACCCCCCGACACCCACTGAGGACTCTGCCTCAAAACCAAATGTTTTCCTGGCCCACCACTCCACCCTGGACTAGAACAGCCTCTATGACCAGGTCCACCTCTACAAGGCAGCAGTGCCCACCTTCGCCCAAGTTCCAAAGGACATCGCTCTCAAACTCAGCCCCAACACTTCACACAGGAGCAACAGATCAATAGAAACCCCACCCAGACCAGCGATAAACTCTCCCAGGCCTGCGGAACCCCCCCCCCCGGACCTACACATAGAGGACCCACGCCGAGAGGACCTACATCCAGACCACAACACCACCAGCCGCATACATACCCCCACCCCAACCAATCAGCACCTCCCCAAGTCAATCATGCCCCATTTAGCCCCCTCAGATCAGACCTATGCCCCTCCTGCCCACCCCATTCACCCCACCCCCGCAAAGAGGGCCTCAACATGGAAGTCACACACGCCCAGGCTGTGAGCGGGCAAACAGGCCCAACCTCCACTCTTACAATAGCCCAAGCCAATGGCATGTACCAGATGAGGCCAAAACACACGACCAACAACATTGCACAATTTATGGAACACAAATCCTCCACTATCTCATCATGGAATATCCAAGGCCTGAGGTCATCTGCCTTTGGCCTAAAGAGCAGGAACCTGGACTTCATCAAAGAAATCAGAAAAACAGACTTGGTCATCCTACAAGAAACCTGGTATAAATGAGATGGACTGGTTGCCCTCTAGGTTACTACCAGGTGTGAAACAGGGAAGGGACTCAGGGGGTATGCTAATTTGATATAGGGCAGACGTACTAACTCACTCCATTAAATTATTCAAAACACAAACATTTTACATGAGCCTAGAAATTCAAAAGGAAATGGTCTTAACAGAGAAAAATGTCCTCCTGTGTGCTACCTATATCCCCCCACTAGAATCCCCATATTTTAATGAAGACAGCTTCTCCATCCTGGAGGGGAAAATCAATCATTCCCAGGCCCAGGGACATGTACTAGTCTGTATGACCTAAATGCCAACCTAACACTCAGCACACAGGGCGACAAACACCTGCCTGGAGGTGACCGCATTCCCTCACCCATATGCCCCACGAGGCAAAACTATGACAACATAACCAACAAAAATGGGTCACAACTCCTGCAGCTCTGTCGCACGCTGGGTATGTACATAGTCAATGGTAGGGTTCGAAGGAACTCCTATGGGAGGTACACCTATAGCTCATCTCTTGGCAGTAGTACTGTAGACTACTTTAACACTGACCTACACCCAGAGCCTCTCAGAGCGTTCACAGTCAGCCCACTGACACCCCTATCAGACCACAGCAAAATCACAGTTTACTTGAACAGAGCAACACTCAATCATGAGGCATCAAAGCCAAATGAACTGAGTAATATTAAGAAATGGTGTAAATGGAAGGAATGTAGTTTGGAAACCTACCAAAAACAACAAACTCAATCCCTTTTAGACAACTTCCTGGACAAAACATTCCACAGTAATAGTGAAGGGTAAACTTGGCAGAAGAAAATCTTAACAGTATATATATTTGACCTCTCAGCATCCATTGAAATCTAAAATTCTAAAATAGGTAACCAAAGAAAATGAACAACAATTGCAAATGGTTTGATGAAGAATGTAAAATCTAAGAAAGAAATTGAGAAACCTGTCCAACCAAAAACAGAGACCCGGAGTCTTCGTCTTCACTATGGTGAATCACTAAAACAATACAGAACAGGAAGGAACAGCACGTCAGAAATCAGCCCAATGTAATTGAAGAATCCATAGACACTACCCACTTCTGGGAAAATTGGAAAACACTAAACAAACACAAATAATTATCTATCCAAAATGGAGATGTATGGTTAAACCACTTCTCCAATCTTTTTGGCTCTATAACAAAGAACAAACAGCAAGAACTTATACATGATCAAATACAAATCTTAGAATAAACTAGTAAAGACTTCCAGAACCCACTGAATTCTCCAAATATATTGAATGAGCTACGGGACAAAATAAAAACCCTACAACTCAAAAAGGCCTGTGGTGTTGATGATCAAATAAACAGACAACAAATTCCAATTGGCTATACTAAAACTCTTTAACATCATCCTTAGCTCTGGCATCTACCCCAAAATGTGGAACCAAGGACTGATCCAAAAAAGTAGAGACAAATTTGACTCAAATAACTACCTGTCACGGCCGTCGAGAGAACTAGACCAAAGAGCAACGTGGTGAGCGTACATATTCCTTTTATTTAGGATGATGCAGACAAAAAACATAAAATATACAAAACAACCGTGAAGCTTAAGGGCTATGTGCCATAAACAAAGTTAACTACCCACAAAGACAGGTGAGGAAAAAGGGCTGCCTAAGTATGGTTCCCAATCAGAGACAATGATAGACAGCTGTCCCAGACTGAGAACCATACCCGGCCAAAACAAAGAAATACAAAACATAGAAAATCGAACATAGAATGGCCACCCCACATCGCACCTGACCTAACCAAATGGAGAAATAAAACAGCTCTCTAATGTCAGGGCGTGACAGTACCCCCCTCCCCCCCAAAGGTGCGGACTCCGGTCGCAAATCGTCGCTGGAGGCTCCGGACTGAGGAACGTTGCTGGAGGCTCCAGACTGGAGAACGTCGCTGGAGACTCCGGACTGGAGAACGTCGCTGGAGGCTCTGGACTGGAGGCCGTCGCTGGAGGCTCCGGACTGGAGAATGTCGCTGGAGGCTCCGGACTGGAGACCGTCGCTGGACGCTCCGGACTGGAGACCGTCGTTGAAGGCTCCGGACTGGGGACCGTCGCTGGAGGCTCCGGACTGGGGACCGTCGCTGGAGGTTTCGTGCCATGACTCCTCACTGGAGGCTTCGTGCCATGGATCATCACTGGAGCCTTCGTGCCATGGATCATCACTGAAGGCTTCTTGCCACGGATCATCACTGGAGGCTTCGTGCCATGGATCATCACTGGAGGCTTCGTGCCATGGATCATCACTGGAGGCTTCTTGCCATGGATCATCACTGGAGGCTTCTTGCCATGGATCATCACTGGAGGCTTCGTGCCATGGATCATCACTGGAGGCTTCTTGCCATGGGATCATCACTGGAGGCTTCTTGCCATGGATCATCACTGGAGGCTTCGATCCAGTAGATCTACCCATTAGATTTGGATAGAAAACACTCTGAAGTTTCTAAACTGTTTGAATGATGACTGTGAGTATAACAGAACTCATATGGCAGACAAAAACCTGAGAACAAATCCTACCAGGAAGTGGGAAATCTGAGGATTGCAGATTTTCAACTCATTGCCTATCGAATATACAGTGTCTATGGGGTCATATTGCACTTCCTAAGGCTTCCACTAGATGTCAACAGTCTTTAGAACCTTGTTTCAGGCTTCTACTGTGAAGGAGGAGGGAATGATAGCTCTTTCAATCAGTTGTCTGCCATGAGCTGTTCACGTGCGCTCCCGTGAGAGGTAGCTGCGTTCCTTTTTATTTCTAAAAGACAAAGGAATTCTCCGGTTGAAACATTATTGAAGATTGATGTTAAAAACATTCTAAAGATGGATTCTATACATCGTTTGACATGTTTCTATGGACTGTAATGGAACCTTTTGACTTTGTCTGGACCTAGTGATTGCGCCTCGTGAATTTGGATTTGTGAACAAAATGTGTGAACAAAAAGGAGGTATTTGGACATAAATGATGGACTTTATCCAACAAAACAAACATTTATTGTGGAACTGGGATTCCTGGGTGTGCATTCTGATGAAGATCATCAAAGGTAAGTGAATATTTATAATGCTATTTTTGACTTTGTTGACTACACAACATGGCGGACTTATGTATGGCTTGTTTTTGTGTCTGAGCGCTGTACTCAGATTATTGCATGGTGTGCTTTTTCCGTAAAGTTTAAAAAAAATCTGACACAGCGGTTGGATTAAGGAGAGGTGGATCTATAATTCCATGTATAACACTTGTATCTTTTATCAATGTTTATTATGAGTATTTCTGTAAATTTATGTGGTTCTCTACAAAATCACCGGATGATTTGGAACTATTGAACATAACGCGCCAATGTAAACTGAGATTTTTGGATAAAAATATGACATTTATCGAACAAAACATACAGTCCTATGAGTGTCATCTGATGAAGATCATCAAAGGTTATTAAATCATTTTTTCTCTATTTCTGCTTTTTGTGACTCCTCTCTTTGGCTGGAAAAATGGCTGTGTTTTTCTGTGACAAGGCACTCACCTAACATAATTGTTTGGTGTACTTTCATCGTAAACCTTTTTGAAATCGGACACTGTGGTGGGATTAACAACAAGTTTATCTTTAAAATGGTGTAAAATACTTGTATGTTTGAGAGAGAGAGAGAGAGAGAGAGAGAGAGAGAGAGAGAGAGAGAGAGAGAGAGAGAGAGAGAGAGAGAGAGAGAGAGAGAGAGAGAGAGAGAGAGAGAGAGAGAGAGAGAGAGAGAGAGAGAGAGAGAGAGAGAGAGAGAGAGAGAGAGAGAGAGAGAGAGAGAGAGAGAGAGAGAGAGAGAGAGATGAGGGGAGGAAGTAGAGCAGAGAGAGGAAGGAGAGAGAGATGAGGGGAGGAGAGAGAAGAGAAGAGACAGAGAGAGGAGGAAGAGAGAGAGAGAGAGAGGAGAGAGAGGAGGAAGGAGAGAGAGAGAGAGAGAGGAAGGAGAGAGAGAGAGATAGGAAGGAGAGAGAGAGAGAGAGAGATGAGGG
>NC_034184.2:80340281-80387781 GCF_002021735.2 Oncorhynchus kisutch
GAGAGAGAGGGAGAGGGAGAGGGAGAGAGATAGGAAGGAGAGAGAGATGGAGAGGTAGAGGGAGAGGGAGAGAGAGATAGATAGGAAGGAGAGAGAGATGAGGGGAGGAAGTAGAGCAGGGAGGGAGAGAGAGAGAGAGAGGGAGAGAGAGAGAGAGAGGGAGAGAGAGGGAAGGAGAGAGAGGGAGAGAGGGAGAGAGAGGGAGAGGGAGATGGAGAGAGAGATAGATAGGAAGGAGAGAGCGATGAGGGGAGGAAGTAGAGCAGGGAGGGAGAGAGAGGGAGGGAGAGAGGGAGAGAGGGAGAGAGAGAGAGAGAGAGAGAGGGAGGGAGAGAGAGAGAGAGAGAGAGAGAGAGAGAGGGAGGGAGAGAGTGTGATAGAGAGAAAGAAAGAGACATAGGGAGAAATAATTAATTAATGTTAAACAGAGGACAATAGGACCATCCCCATCTTTTACCAGCAGAGGGAGGTAGCACCCTACCTGCAGGTCTATTGCTCAGTCACATCAACCCGCAGCACCAACTTAGAGATCGTGTGCAGTTGGCACACCTCATCACAAGGATATTATGAAGATTGCCTCTAAACTGAACTCAAATTGGTTTATGAATGTTATATAATATAATATAACTTTATTTAACCTTGATGAGTTTGAAAGTGGTGAACCTATTATAGACTTTACGATGGGAAATGCCAAAACGTCAACAAAAACATAAGTGCTATAATAAATATGAATAATGTATCATTCTGGGTAGGAAGTGGAACAACAAATGGCCCCTTAGTCATATTATGGGACATCTGGTCATGACGTCTTTAAAGACACCTTGAAACAGCCAGTGGGCCATCTGTTGGTAATAAAGACATGGAGAAGGTGAATATAGAGAGAGGACTGTGGCTGGCCTGGACAAGGGCAGGGCGGGACTTGGCTGGGGCGGGGTGGCAGGAGCCATGGGCTGCATAACAAATGGTCTGTGCTATCTTGGTTCCTTGGGACGTCCATACCCTATTGAAGATGAAATGTAAAATGGTTAAGGTTAGGGTTATGGTTAGTGTAAGTGTAGGGGTAAGGTTAGGGTAAGTGTAGGGGTTAAGATTAGGGGAAAGTAAGGGTTATGGTTAGGGTAAGTGTAGGGGTTAAGATTAGGGGAAGGTAAGGGTTATGGTTAGGGTAAGTGTAGGGTTAAGATTAGGGGAAGGTAAGAGTTATGGTAAGTATAGGGGTTTAGGTTAAGGGTACGTAAGAGTTATGGTGAGTGTAGAGGTTAAGGTTAGGGGTAGGTAAGGGTTACGGTTATGGTAAGTGTGAGTATAGGGGTTAGGGTTAGGTGTAGGGTAAGAGTTATGGTAAGTATAGGTGTTAAGGTTAGGGGTAGTTAGTGTAGGGGTTCAGTTTAGGGGTAGATAAGCGTTATGGTTAGGGTAAGTGTAAGTATAGGGGTTAAGGTTAGGGGTAGGGATGTCCCCTTCCACTCCTCGGGATATACCAATACCCTCATTATGACCCTCATAATCATCCTCTTCCTCCTCCTCCCTCCCCCTACTCATCCTCCTCCCTTCGCCTTTTCTTCCTCCTCTTCCCTCTGCCTCCTCCTCTTCCTCCTCCTCATCATCATTGGGGAATAGACCAATACACAAAATATCAGCCTCATTACCGTCCTCCTCCCCCCTCCTCCTCCTCATCATCATTGGGGAATAGACCAATACACACATTATCATCCTCTTCCTCCTCCTCATCATCATTGGGGAATAGACCAATACACACATTATCAGCTTAGTTTTCATCCCCCTCCTCCTTCTGCTCCCTCCCCCTCCTCCCTCCCTTTCTCTTACATGTCCCTCCCTCCCCTAACCCCTCATCAGGAACAGATCAACTCATCATCAGTACATTCTGTAATTGTAGACCTAATATCCATATGCCGATGATGATGCCAGTCGACATAAGCAGCAAGTTGACCATTCTGTCTCCACCAATGACCTGGCTGCTTTTAGAGATGCTGTTGTCTCCACCAATGACCTGGCTGCTTTTGGAGATACTGCTGTCTCCACCAATGACCTGGCTGATGATCCTAGAGATGGTTCCCATGTCCAACTAAGCCACCTCTCCCCCCAGCCTGGCCTGAGGGGAGAGGGTGGAGGGGACAAAGGTTAGACGGCAGAAAAAAGAAAAAAAAAGCTCTTCTCACTCAACAGGACCAGCACCTCCCAAATATGACATGATTTGAGATTGCTAGAAGGATGGATGAGAGAGAGAGAGAGAGAGAGAGAGAGAGAGAGAGAGAGAGAGAGAGAAAAAACAAGAAATAAATGATGAGGAAGCAAACTCACTTGGCGGCCTTGGGACAGTGGAGGGGTACTCCCTTGACACTGTGTAGCTGTGCGGTAGACAGTTGATGGAAAGAGGTCCAAGAACCGTTTCTCTAGCACACCATCAGTGACGAGTCACCGAAGAGGGCGTGCCTCTGCTCTAACATCCCCCTCACAGCCTGACCTGTCACACACTGTGATCTCCCACGCTGCTCTCTGACACAGGACAAGAGAGGAGAATAGCACTTCATTCAAATGACATGGTTTTCCTATTGAAAGCCAGTCTAATGTACTGTAGCCTTTCTGTATAAATTGATCTCACTAAGTCAGTGTCACTTTAAGGATTATGTCTTCACTAACTTTTTGTAAATTGTTTGTGACTGAGCCCATACAATGAATTCCCAAAGTACCCTCATTGGTCAATAAAGCATTTGAAGGAGGAACCATAAGCTGATGTGTTGTTGACTATTGAAATCACAGTGTTGACAAAGCTGGAAATGGCTTGCAGATAGCTGAATTAAAACAGAATGTATTAGGCTATATTTCTGATCCGGTTTTTCTTACAAACAAAGCCCTGATGGTGCATCCTGTGTCTGCTGACAGTGGACCCATCGTCCTCCAATATCAATTAAACAGGATAACAAAACCAAGATCCCTAACTGCCCTGGGGGGATTCCACTGCCCTGGGGGGATTCCACTGCCCTGGGGGGATTCCACTGCCCTGGGGGGATTCCACTGCCCTGAGGGGATTCCACTGCCCTGTTGTTTTTGTTCCGTCCAACTGTTGTCTTGTGAAATTGTTTTTACTGGGGTAAATCACATCCTCCTGTATGGCAGCATCACACAAGTCCCCAGAGGGAGTAGTCCGGGCAGCTGGGGAAGGAGGGAGGGGAAGGAGGGAAGGGAAGGAAGGAGGGAGAGGAAGGAGGGAGAGGAAGGAGGCAAGGGAAGGAGGGAGGGGTAGGGGTCCAAGTAATTTATTTCAACAATTCGACCAATCTCTGCAAGGAATACAATAATTTCTCCTTCCTCATCTTCTATTCAACCACGGCCGCTGCCATGAAACTCAGACATGAAGTGCCTGTTGCTTCTAATCAGACGTAAAACAAAAATATCTGAAACAGCAGTCTCTAAGGGAGCTCTTAACCCCTCTGTGTGTATGTCAGTATGTGTGAGTGTGTGTGTGTGTGTATCAGTGTGTGTGTGTTTATCAGTTTGTGTGTGTGTGTGTGTGTGTGTGTGTGTGTGTGTATCTGTATGTGTGTGTGTGTATCAGTGTGTGTGTGTTTATCAGTTGTGTGTGTGTGTGTGTGTGTGTGTATCTGTATGTGTGTGTGTGTGTGTGTGTGTGTGTATCAGTGTGTGTGTGTGTGTGTGTACCTGTATGTGTGTGTGTGTGTGTACCTGTATGTGTGTGTGTGTGTGTATCTGTGTGTGTGTGTGTGTGTAGCTGTGTGTGTGTGTGTATCTGTGTGTGGTGTGTGTGTGTGTGTGTATCTGTGTGTGTGTGTGTGTGTATCAGTGTGTGTGTATATATCAGTGTGTTTGTTTGTGTGTGTGTGTGTGTATATCAGTGTGTTTGTTTGTGTGTGTGTGTGTGTGTGTATGTGTGTATCTGTGTGTGTGTGTGTACATATCAGTGTGTTTGTTTGTGTGTGTGTGAATATCAGTGTGTTTGTTAGTGTATGTGTGTATCTGTATGTGTGTGTATCTGTGTGTGTGTGTGTATCTGTATGTGTGTGTGTATCTGTATATGTGTGTATGTATGTGTGTATCTGTGTATGTGTGTGTGTATCTGTATATGTGTGTGTGTGTGTGTGTATCTGTATATGTGTGTGTATCTGTGTGTGTGTGTATCTGTGTATCTGTGTGTGTGTGTATCTGTATATGTGTGTATGTGTGTGTGTGTGTGTGTGTGTGTATCTGTGTGTGTGTGTGTGTATCTGTGTGTGTGTGTGTGTGTGTGTATCTGTGTGTGTGTATCTGTATGTGTGTGTGTGTGTGTGTGTATCTGTATATGTGTGTATGTATGTGTGTGTGTATCTGTATGTATGTGTGTGTGTGTATATATATATCAGTGTGTTTGTTTGTTTGTGTGTGTGTGTGTGTGTGTGTGTGTGTGTATCTGTATGTGTGTGTGTGTGTGTGTGTGTGTGTTGTGTGTGTGTGTGTGTGTGTGTGTGTATCGTTATTCCCCACAGCACGGATCGCATTTCAGACGGAGGCTTCCTTCCTGCCCTTTAATAAGAGAGGTCATTAACAGAGAGAAGAGAAAAACAAACGGAAGGTCAGTTAGATTGGGAGGCTCGTATCACCCCTGTGTTTCAGCCTGAACACATCAAAATGGAAGCGCTTCAAACTATACCGTTTAACTTGGATGGGACAACAGGAGATTGTCTTGACAGTGCTGAATGTAGCCTGATGGTATAATTATCTATGTAAATACAACAACAGTCGGTCTGTTTCGCTGCCTGCCTGCCAGTGCAATACTGAACTGTGCATTACTGTCTCTCGTCTTCTCTCAAATCTACTCTTTCCTCTGGTCTTTCCTATGGTATATCCTCTGGTCTCTCCTGTAATCCCTCCTCTAGTCTCACCTCTACTCTCTCCTCTGGTCTCTCCTCTTCTCTCTCCACTACTCTCTCTTACAATTTCTCCACTTGTCTCTCCTCTACTCTCTCCTCTGGTATCGCCTCTACTCTCTCCTCTACTCTTTCTTCTGGTCTCTCCTCTACTCTCTCCTCTGGTCTCTCCTCTGGTCTCTCCACTGATCTCTCCACTGATCTCTCCACTGGTCTCTCCTCTGGTCTCTCTCTGGTTTCTCCTCTACTCTTTCTTCTGGTCTCTCCTCTGGTCTCTCCTCTGGTCTCTCCTCTACTCTCTCCTCTGGTCTCTCCTCTGGTCTCTCCTCTGGTCTCTCCTCTGGTCTCTCCACTGGTCTCTCCTCTACTCTCTCCTCTGATCTCTCCTCTGGTCTCTCATCTACTCTTCAGGAGGATTGTAGATATTTTCTGTAGGCTGGATCGTGTTGTTCTAATTGTATTGCATCTACTCTCTCCTCTGGTCTCTCCACTGGTCTCTCCACTGGTCTCTCCTCTGTGTTGTTCTAATTGTATTGCATCTACTCTCTCCACTGGTCTCTCCACTGGTCTCTCCTCTGGTCTCTCCTCTGGTTTCTCCTCTACTCTTTCTTCTGGTCTCTCCTCTGGTCTCTCCTCTACTCTCTCCTCTGGTTTCTCCACTGGTCTCTCCTCTGGTCTCTCCTCTACTCTCTCCTCTGGTCTCTCCACTGGTCTCTCCTCTACTCTCTCCTCTGATCTCTCCTCTGGTCTCTCATCTACTCTTTCAGGAGGATTGTAGATATTTTCTGTAGGCTGGATCGTGTTGTTCTAATTGTATTGCATCTACTCTCTCCTCTGGTCTCTCCTCTGGTTTCTCCTCTACTCTTTCTTCTGGTCTCTCCTCTGGTCTCTCCTCTGGTCTCTCCTCTACTCTCTCCTCTGGTCTCTCCTCTGGTCTCTCCACTGGTCTCTCCTCTGGTCTCTCCTCTGGTCTCTCCTCTACTCTCTCCTCTGGTCTCTCCACTGGTCTCTCCTCTACTCTCTCCTCTGATCTCTCCTCTGGTCTCTCATCTACTCTTTCAGGAGGATTGTAGATATTTCTGTAGGCTGGATCGTGTTGTTCTAATTGTATTGCATCTACTCTCTCCTCTGGTCTCTCCACTGGTCTCTCCACTGGTCTCTCCTCTGTGTTTTTCTAATTGTATTGCATGTACTCTCTCCTCTGGTCTCTCCACTGGTCTCTCCCACTGGTCTCTCTTCTGTGTTGTTGTAATTGTATTGCATGTACTCTCTCCTCTACTCTCTCCTCTGGTCTCTCCTCTGGTCTCTCCTCTGTGTTGTTCTAATTGTATTGCATCTACTCTCTCCTCTGGTCTCTCCACTGGTCTCTCCTCTACTCTCTCCTCTGGTCTCTCCTCTACTCTCTCCTCTGGTCTCTCCTCTACTCTCTCCTCTGGTCTCTCCTCTGGTCTCTCCTCTGTGTTGTTCTAATTGTATTGCATCTACTCTCTCCACTGGTCTCTCCTCTGGTCTCTCCACTGGTCTCTCCTCTACTCTCTCCTCTGGTCTCTCCTCTGGTCTCTCCTCTGTGTTGTTCTAATTGTATTGCATCTACTCTCTCCTCTGGTCTCTCCACTGGTCTCTCCTCTACTCTCTCCTCTGGTCTCTCCTCTACTCTCTCCTCTGGTCTCTCCTCTACTCTCTCCTCTGGTCTCTCCTCTGGTCTCTCCTCTGTGTTGTTCTAATTGTATTGCATCTACTCTCTCCTCTGGTCTCTCCTCTGGTCTCTCCTCTGGTCTCTCCACTGGTCTCTCCTCTACTCTCTCCTCTACTCTCTCCTCTGGTCTCTCCTCTACTCTCTCCTCTGGTCTCTCCTCTAATCTCTCCTCTACTCTCCTCTGGTCTCTCCTCTACTCTCTCCTCTGGTCTCTCCTCTACTCTCTCCTCTGGTCTCTCCTCTACTCTCTCCCCTGGTCTCTCCTCTACTCTCTCCTCTGGTCTCTCCTCTGTGTTGTTCTAATTGTATTGCATCCACTCTCTCCTCTGGTCTCTCCACTGGTCTCTCCTCTGGTCTCTCCTCTGTGTTGTTCTAATTGTATTGCATCTACTCTCTCCTCTGGTCTCTCCTCTGGTCTCTCCTCTGTGTTGTTCTAATTGTATTGCATGTACTCTCTCCTCTGGTATCTCCTCTGTGTTGTTCTAATTGTATTGGCATCTACTCTCTCCTCTGGTCTCTCCTCTGGTCTCTCCTCTGTGTTGTTCTAATTGTATTGCATGTACTCTCTCCTCTGGTCTCTCCTCTGTGTTGTTCTAATTGTGTTGCATGTACTCTCTCCTCTGGTCTCTCCTCTGTGTTGTTCTAATTGTATTGCATGTACTCTCTCCTCTGCTCTCTCCTCTGTGTTGTTCTAATTGTATTGCATGTACTCTCTCCTCTGGTCTCTCCTCTACTCTCTCCTCTGGTCTCTCCTCTGTGTTGTTCTAATTGTATTGCATGTACTCTCTCCTCTGGTCTGTCCTCTACTCTCTCCTCTGGTCTCTCCTCTGTGTTGTTCTAATTGTATTGCATGTACTCTCTCCTCTGGTCTCTCCTCTGTGTTGTTCTAATTGTATTGCATGTACTCTCTCCTCTGTCTCTCCTCTGGTCTATCCTCTGGTCTCTCCTCTGGTCTCTCCTCTGGTCTCTCCTCTGTGTTGTTCTAATTGTATTGCATGTACTCTCTCCTCTGGTCTCTCCTCTGGTCTCTCCTCTGTGTTGTTCTAATTGTATTGCATCTACTCTCTCCTCTGGTCTCTCCTCTGGTCTCTCCTCTGGTCTCTCCTCTGGTCTCTCCACTGGTCTCTCCTCTGTGTTTTCTAATTGTATTGCATCTACTCTCCTCTGGTCTCTCCACTGGTCTCTCCTCTGGTCTCTCCCTGTGTTGTTCTAATTGTATTGCATGTACTCTCTCCACTGGTCTCTTCCACTGGTCTCTCCACTGGTCTCTCCTCTGTGTTGTTCTAATTGTATTGCATGTACTCTCTCCACTGGTCTCTCCTCTGGTCTCTCTCTCTGTGTTGTTCTAATTGTATTGCATGTACTCTCTCCTCTGGTCTCTCTCTGTCTCTCCTCTGGTCTCTCCTCTGGTCTCTCCTCTGTGTTGTTCTAATTGTATTGCATGTACTCTCTCCACAGGTCTCTCCACTGGTCTCTCCCTGTGTTGTTTCTAATTGTATTGCATGTACTCTCTCCTCTGGGGTCTCCTCTGTGTTGTTCTAATTGTATTGCATCTACTCTCTCCTCTGGTCTCTCCTCTGGTCTCTCCTCTGTGTTGTTCTAATTGTATTGCATGTACTCTCTCCTCTGGTCTCTCCTCTGTGTTGTTCTAATTGTATTGCATGTACTCTCTCCTCTGGTCTCTCCTCTGTGTTGTTCTAATTGTATTGCATGTACTCTCTCCTCTGGTTCTCTCCTCTGGTCTCTCCTCTGGTCTCTCCTCTGTGTTTGTTCTAATTGTATTGCATCTACTCTCTCCTCTGGTCTCTCCTCTGTGTTGTTCTAATTGTATTGCATCTACTCTCTCCTCTGGTCTCTCCTCTGGTCTCGTCCTCTGGTCTCTCCACTGGTCTCTCCTCTGTGTTGTTCTAATGTTATTGCATCTACTCTCTCCTCTGGTCTCTCCACTGGTCTCTCCTCTGGTCTCTCCTCTGTGTTTTCTAATTGTATTGCATGCACTCTCTCCTCTGGTCTCTCCACTGGTCTCTCCACTGGTCTCTCCTCTGTGTTGTTCTAATTGTATTGCATGTACTCTCTCCACTGGTCTCTCAAACTGGTCTCTTCTCTGTGTTGTTCTAATTGTATTGCATGTACTCTCTCCTCTGGTCTCTCCTCTGGTCTCTCCTCTGGTCTCTCCTCTGGTCTCTTCCACTGGTCTCTCCTCTGTGTTGTTCTAATTGTATTGCATCTACTCTCGTCCTCTGGTCTCTCCACTGGTCTCTCCTCTGGTCTCTCCTCTGTGTTGTTCTAATTGTATTGCATGTACTCTCTCCTCTGGTCTCTCCACTGGTCTCTCCACTGGTCTCTCCTCTGTGTTGTTCTAATTGTATTGCATGTACTCTCTCCACTGGTCTCTCAACTGGTCTCTCCTCTGTGTTGTTCTAATTGTATTGCATGTACCTCTCCTCTGGTCTCTCCTCTGGTCTCTCCTCTGTGTTGTTATAATTGTATTGCATCTACTCTCTCCTCTGGTCTCTCCTCTGGTCTCTCCTCTGGTCTCTCCTCTGGTCTATCCACTGGTCTCTCCTCTGTGTTGTTCTAATTGTATTGCATCTACTCTCTCCTCTGGTCTCTCCACTGGTCTCATCCTCTGGTCTCTCCTCTGTGTTCTAATTGTATTGCATGTACTCTCTCCACTGGTCTCTCCCACTGGTCTCTCCACTGGTCTCCTCCTCTGTGTTGTTCTAATTGTATTGCATGTACTCTCTCCACTGGTCTCTCCTCTGGTCTCTCCTCGGTGTTGTTCTAATTGTATTGCATGTACTCTCTCCTCTGGTCTCTCCTCTGTCTCTCCTCTGGTCTCTCCTCTGTGTTGTTCTAATTGTATTGCATGTACTCTCTCCACAGGTCTCTCCACTGGTCTCTCCTCTGTGTTGTTCTAATTGTATTGCATGTACTCTCTCTCCTCTGGTCTCTCATCTGTGTTGTTCTAATTGTATTGCATCTACTCTCTCCTCCTCTGGTCTCTCCTCCTGGTCTCATCCTCTGTTTTGTTCTAATTGTATTGCATGTACTCTCTCCTCTGGTCTCTCCTCTGTGTTGTTCTAATTGTATTGCATGTACTCTCTCCTCTGGTCTCTCCTCTGTGTTGTTCTAATTGTATTGCATGTACTCTCTCCTCTGGTCTCTCCTCTGTGTTTGTTCTAATTGTATTGCATGTACTCCTCCTCTCCTCTGGTCTCTCCTCTGGTCTCTCCTCTGGTCTCTCCTCTGGTCTCTCCCTCTGTGTTGTTCTAAATGTATTGCATCTACTCTCTCCTCTGGTCTCTCCTCTGTGTTGTTCTAATTGTATTGCATCTACTCTCTCCTCTGGTCTCTCCACTGGTCCTCTCCTCTGGTCTCTCCTCTGTGTTGTTCTAATTGTATTGCATGTACTCTCTCCTCTGGTCTCTCCACTGGTCTCTCCACTGGTCTCTCCTCTGTGTTGTTCTAATTGTATTGCATGTACTCTCTCCACTGGTCTCTCCACTGGTCTCTCCTCTGTGTTGTTCTAATTGTATTGCATGTACTCTCTCCTCTGGTCTCTCTCCTCTGGTCTCTCTCCTCTGGTCTCTCCTCTGTGTTCTAATTGTATTGCATGTACTCTCTCTCTCCACTGGTCTCTCCACTGGTCTCTCCTCTGTGTTGTTCTAATTGTATTGCATGTACTCTCTCCTCTGGTCTCTCCTCTGTGTTGTTCTAATTGTATTGCATGTACTCTCTCCTCTGGTCTCTCCTCTGTGTTGTTCTAATTTTATTGCATGTACTCTCTCCTCTGCTCTCTCCTCTGTGTTGTTCTAATTGTATTGCATGTACTCTCTCCTCTGGTCTCTCCTCTACTCTCTCCTCTGGTCTCTCCTCTGTGTTGTTCTAATTGTATTGCATGTACTCTCTCCTCTGGTCTGTCCTCTACTCTCTCCTCTGGTCTCTCCTCTGGTCTCTCCTCTGTGTTGTTCTAATTGTATTGCATGTACTCTCTCCTCTGGTCTCTCCTCTGTGTTGTTCTAATTGTATTGCATCTACTCTCTCCTCTGGTCTCTCCTCTGGTCTCTCCTCTGTGTTGTTCTAATTGTATTGTATGTACTCTCTACTCTGGTCTCTCCTCTGTGTTACTCTAATTGTATTGCATGTACTCTCTCCTCTGGTCTCTCCTCTACTCTCTCCACTGGTCTCGTCCACTGGTCTCTCCTCTGTGTTGTTCTAATTGTATTGCATGTACTCTCTCCACTGGTCTCTCTCCACTGGTCTCTCCTCTGTGTTGTTCTAATTGTATTGCATGTACTCTCTCCTCTGGTCTCGCCTCTGTGTTGTTCTATTTGTATTGCATGTACTCTCTCCACTGGTCTCTCCACTGGTCTCTCCTCTGTGTTGTTCTAATTGTATTGCATGTACTCTCTCCTCTGGTCTCGCCTCTGTGTTGTTCTATTTGTATTGCATCTACTCTCTCCTCTGGTCTCTCCTCTGGTCTCTCCTCTGTGTTGTTCTAATTGTATTGCATGTACTCTCTCCACTGGTCTCTCCACTGGTCTCTCCTCTGTGTTGTTCTAATTGTATTGCATGTACTTTCTCCACTGGTCTCTCCACTGGTCTCTCCTCTGTGTTGTTCTAATTGTATTGCATGTACTCTCTCCTCTGGTCTCTCCTCTGTGTTGTTCTAATTGTATTGCATCTACTCTCTCCTCTGGTCTCTCCTCTGGTCTCTCCTCTGTGTTGTTCTAATTGTATTGCATGTACTCTCTCCACTGGTCTCTCCACTGGTCTCTCCTCTGTGTTGTTCTAATTGTATTGCATGTACTCTCTCCTCTGGTCTCTCCTCTGTGTTGTTCTAATTGTATTGCATGTACTCTCTCCTCTGGTCTCTCCTCTGGTCTCTCCTCTGGTCTCTCCTCTGTGTTGTTCTAATTGTATTGCATGTACTCTCTCCTCTGGTCTCTCCTCTGTGTTGTTCTAATTGTATTGCATCTACTCTCTCCTCTGGTCTCTCCTCTGGTCTCTCCTCTGTGTTGTTCTAATTGTATTGCATCTACTCTCTCCTCTGGTCTCTCCACTGGTCTCTCCTCTGGTCTCTCCTCTGTGTTGTTCTAATTGTATTGCATGTACTCTCTCCACTGGTCTCTCCACTGGTCTCTCCACTGATCTCTCCTCTGTGTTGTTCTAATTGTATTGCATCTACTCTCTCCTCTGGTCTCTCCTCTGTGTTGTTCTAATTGTATTGCATCTACTCTCTCCTCTGGTCTCTCCTCTGGTCTCTCCTCTGTGTTGTTCTAATTGTATTGCATGTACTCTCTCCTCTGGTCTCTCCTCTGTGTTGTTCTAATTGTATTGCATGTACTCTCTCCTCTGGTCTCTCCTCTGTGTTGTTCTAATTGTATTGCATGTACTCTCTCCTCTGGTCTCTCCTCTGTCTTGTTCTAATTGTATTGCATGTACTCTCTCCTCTGGTCTCTCCTCTGGTCTCTCCTCTGTGTTGTTCTAATTGTATTGCATCTACTCTCTCCTCTGGTCTCTCCTCTGTGTTGTTCTAATTGTATTGCATCTACTCTCTCCTCTGGTCTCTCCTCTGGTCTCTCCTCTGGTCTCTCCTCTGGTCTCTCCACTGGTCTCTCCTCTGTGTTGTTCTAATTGTATTGCATCTACTCTCTCCTCTGGTCTCTCCACTGGTCTCTCCTCTGGTCTCTCCTCTGTGTTGTTCTAATTGTATTGCATGTACTCTCTCCACTGGTCTCTCCACTGGTCTCTCCTCTGTGTTGTTCTAATTGTATTGTATGTACTCTCTCCTCTGGTCTCTCCTCTGGTCTCTCCTCTGGTCTCTCCTCTGGTCTCTCCTCTGTGTTGTTCTAATTGTATTGCATGTACTCTCTCCACTGGTCTCTCCTCTGTGTTGTTCTAATTGTATTGCATGTACTCTCTCCTCTGGTCTCTCCTCTGTGTTGTTCTAATTGTATTGCATCTACTCTCTCCTCTGGTCTCTCCTCTGGTCTCTCCTCTGGTCTCTCCTCTGGTCTCTCCTCTGTGTTGTTCTAATTGTATTGCATGTACTCTCTCCTCTGGTCTCTCCTCTGTGTTGTTCTAATTGTATTGCATGTACTCTCTCCTCTGGTCTCTCCTCTGTGTTGTTCTAATTGTATTGCATCTACTCTCTCCTCTGGTCTCTCCTCTACTCTCTCCTCTGGTCTCTCCACGGGTCTCTCCTCTGGTCTCTCCTCTGGTCTCTCCTCTGTGTTGTTCTAATTGTATTGCATGTACTCTCTCCTCTGGTCTCTCCTCTGGTCTCTCCACTGGTCTCTCCACTGGTCTCTCCTCTACTCTCTCCTCTGGTCTCTCCACTGGTCTCTCCACTGGTCTCTCCTCTGGTCTCTCCTCTACTCTCTCCTCTGGTCTCTCCTCTGGTCTCTCCTCTGTGTTGTTCTAATTGTATTGCATGTACTCTCTCCTCTGGTCTCTCCTCTGGTCTCTCCTCTGGTCTCTCCTCTGTGTTGTTCTAATTGTATTGCATGAACTCTCTCCACTGGTCTCTCCACTGGTCTCTCCTCTGTGTTGTTCTAATTGTATTGCATGTACTCTCTCCTCTGGTCTCTCCTCTGTGTTGTTCTAATTGTATTGCATGTACTCTCTCCTCTGGTCTCTCCTCTGTGTTGTTCTAATTGTATTGCATGTACTCTCTCCTCTGGTCTCTCCTCTGTGTTGTTCTAATTGTATTGCATGTACTCTCTCCTCTGGTCTCTCCTCTGTGTTGTTCTAATTGTATTGCATCTACTCTCTCCTCTGGTCTCTCCTCTGGTCTCTCCTCTGTGTTGTTCTAATTGTATTGCATCTACTCTCTCCACTGGTCTCTCCTCTGGTCTCTCCTCTGTGTTGTTCTAATTGTATTGCATATACTCTCTCCTCTGGTCTCTCCTCTGGTCTCTCCTCTGTGTTGTTCTAATTGTATTGCATCTACTCTCTCCTCTGGTCTCTCCTCTACACTCTCCTCTGGTCTCTCCTCTGGTCTCTCCTCTGGTCTCTCCTCTGTGTTGTTCTAATTGTATTGCATGTACTCTCTCCTCTGGTCTCTCCACTGGTCTCTCCACTGGTCTCTCCTCTACTCTCTCCTCTGGTCTCTCCACTGGTCTCTCCACTGGTCTCTCCTCTGGTCTCTCCTCTACTCTCTCCTCTGGTCTCTCCTCTGGTCTCTCCTCTGTGTTGTTCTAATTGTATTGCATCTACTCTCTCCTCTGGTCTCTCCTCTGGTCTCTCCTCTGTGTTGTTCTAATTGTATTGCATCTACTCTCTCCTCTGGTCTCTCCTCTGGTCTCTCCTCTGTGTTGTTCTAATTGTATTGCATGTACTCTCTCCTCTGGTCTCTCCTCTGTGTTGTTCTAATTGTATTGCATGTACTCTCTCCTCTGGTCTCTCCTCTGTGTTGTTCTAATTGTATTGTATCTACTCTCTCCTCTGGTCTCTCCACTGGTCTCTCCTCTGTGTTGTTCTAATTGTATTGCATGTACTCTCTCCTCTGGTCTCTCCTCTGGTCTCTCCTCTGTGTTGTTCTAATTGTATTGCATCTACTCTCTCCTCTGGTCTCTCCACTGGTCTCTCCTCTGTGTTGTTCTAATTGTATTGCATGTACTCTCTCCACTGGTCTCTCCTCTGGCCTCTCCTCTGGTCTCTCCTCTGGTCTCTCCTCTGTGTTGTTCTAATTGTATTGCATGTACTCTCTCCACTGGTCTCTCCTCTGGTCTCTCCACTGGTCTCTCCTCTGTGTTGTTCTAATTGTATTGCATGTACTCTCTCCTCTGGTCTCTCCACTGGTCTCTCCTCTGTGTTGTTCTAATTGTATTGCATGTACTCTCTCCTCTGGTCTCTCCTCTGGTCTCTCCTCTGGTCTCTCCACTGGTCTCTCCTCTGTGTTGTTCTAATTGTATTGCATGTACTCTCTCCACTGGTCTCTCCTCTGGTCTCTCCTCTGTGTTGTTCTAATTGTATTGCATGTACTCTCTCCTCTGGTCTCTCCTCTGGTCTCTCCACTGGTCTCTCCTCTGTGTTGTTCTAATTGTATTGCATGTACTGCCATGTTTTTGTAATGGTGTGTATTGATTGCTGCTTCTTCCCTTTTGCAGACTGTGTCTCAAATGAACTTTTCCTGTTTAAATAAAGATTCAATTAAATAAATAATACCTTGAATTTATAACACAATATTTAGTACATACAAGCATAAATAGATACCTAATGCATAATAAATCATGAACCATTCACACTCAAAACATATAATCATTGTATTATGTACAGTACGTCTATAGATTGAGTATTTAAATATTTCATTTTACAGTATGTCTGTATCTAGTGTGCATATATATGAAATGCATATTTGTAACTTTTTCGGGTATTTTAATTCACGCTGGATATATTAAATGATATTCAATTGGAATTACAATTAATTACTGAACCTTGTCCATGTGCCTTTCCACTTCCTACTCTCCCCATATTTTGCAGAGTACATTTTTGCTCCACAATCCATCACAAGTAAATGAGACAAATATTTAGCTATTATGCGATTGAATAGGATCGCTAAATAATGAAAACGCATCCTACGGCCTCTGGCTATGAACTATCCTCACTTGTTTATTGTACAGCTGACAGAAGTTCTTATTGACATAGCCAACACAGTAGAAAGAAGAGGCATCCACATACCTCAGGATCTTCATTAGGCTCTCAGGTGGCAGTCTAATGAAACACAAACGGCACGTGTAACAGACATGATACGGCTGGGTCAATAAAGGCGTTGGCTGGTTGTCTCCAAATCCCTCACGACCAAACACATGTACTCAATATTCACAACTCTTTAATACAAACACACAGAGCTTGTATAGAATATCTGTCAATTGTTCATGAATGTATATTTCCAGGCTACATAAACAAGTAAATAGGCTGTAAATATTGTACCTGTAAATAATCTACTGTAAATAATCTACTGTAAATAATATACTGTAAATAATCTACTGTAAATGATCTACTGTAAATAATCTACTGTAAATGATCTACTGTAAATAATATACTGTAAATAATCTACTGTCAATAATCTACTGTAAATAATCTACTGTAAATGATCTACTGTAAATGATCTACTGTAAATAATCTACTGTAAATAATCTACTGTAAATAATCTACTGTAAATAATCTACTGTAAATAATCTACTGTAAATAATCTACTGTAAATGATCTACTGTAAATAATCTACTGTAAATAATCTACTGTAAATAATCTCAATCTAATTCTAACAGGATGACTTTGAAACAGTAGTGACTCTGTCCCTTCTCTCTGCAGAGAACAGAACAGGAAATGGACCAGACTTATTGTAGAGAACAGAACAGGAAATGGACCAGACTCTTTGTAGAAAACAGAACAGGAAATAGACCAGACTTTTTGTAGAGAACAGAACAGGAAATGGACCAACCTTTTTGTAGAGAACAGAACAGGAAATGGACCAACCTTTTTGTAGAGAACCGAACGGGAAATGGACCAACTTTTTGTAGAGAACAGAACAGGAAATGGACCAACCTTTTTGTAGAGAACAGGTTGCAGGTGCATTATCGTCATTCCTGAAACCAATCAGAACATGAAAACAATTCATTCAAATGAACCAATGAGCTCACATTTCTAAATCACATGATGATTACCGTTATTTCACAAGGCACCTCCACCCTGTTACGTATGATTTAAGTTTCAAAGTAGCTACTCTAAAAAAGTTTTGACACAATGCTGATATAGCCCATGTTGCCTTTCAAAAATTAGGGTACAAGGTGGGTACATCATCCAACCCTAGAGTTTTATCCTGGCATTTGCGTAGACTGCCAGCACCACAGCAAGCGGCAACATGTCCAGACCTTGGTACCAGAGAGGTGAGTCACTTTGTTGGTACCCTTGCTGGTTGGCTGGGTAGAGAGACCTTCTTCTGTGGTAGTGAAACTTGTTTTGTATTGTTGGTAGCCAAGCATCTAGCTAGCTGGACATGAACTAAGCATAATGCAACACAAGGAGCAAGCAAGCAAACGAACAAAAAAGTCAACAAAGAAGTCTCTCTGTAACGGGACCATGTCTATGATCCCTCAGCCCCATGATCCCTCAGCCCCATGATCCCTCAGCCCTATGATCCCTTAGCCCTATGTTCTGTTCCCTCAGCCCTATGATCCCTTAGCCCTATGATCTGTTCCCTCAGCCCTATGTTCACTCAGCCCCATGATCCCTCAGCCCTATGATCCCTCAGCCCTATGTTCACTCAGCCCCATGATCCCTCAGCCCTATGATCCCTTAGCCCTATGTTCACTCAGCCCAATGATCCCTCAGCCCTATGTTCACTCAGCCCTATGATCCCTTAGCCCTATGTTCTGTTCCCTCAGCCCTATGTTCACTCAGCCCTATGATCCCTTAGCCCTATGTTCTGTTGCCTCAGCCCTATGATCCTTCAGCCCTATGATCCCTCAGCCCTATGTTCCCTCAGCCCTATGTTCTGTTCCCTCAGACCTATGTTCACTCAGCCCTATGTTCACTCAGCCCTATGATCCCTCAGCCCTATGTTCCCTCAGCCCTATGATCTATTCCCTCAGCCCTATGTTCACTCAGCCCTATGTTCACTCAGCCCTATGTTCACTCAGCCCTATGTTCACTCAGCCCTATGTTCACTCAGCCCTATGTTCCCTGAGGGATCATATGTTCCCTCAGACCTATGTTCACTCAGCCCTATGTTCACTCAGCCCTATGATCCCTCAGCCCTATGTTCCCTCAGCCCTATGATCTGTTCCCTCAGCCCTATGTTCACTCAGCCCTATGTTCACTCAGCCCTATGTTCTGTTCCCTCAGCCCTATGTTCACTCAGCCCTATGTTCACTCAGCCCTATGTTCCCTCAGCCCTATGATCTGTTCGCTCAGCCCTATGTTCACTCAGCCCTATGTTCACTCAGCCCTATGTTCACTCAGCCCTATGTTCACTCAGCCCTATGATCTGTTCCCTCAGCCCTATGATCTGTTCCCTCAGCCCTATGTTCCCTCAGCCCTATGTTCCCTCAGCCCTATGTTCCCTCAGCCCTATGTTCCCTCAGCCCTATGTTCACTCAGCCCTATGTTCACTCAGCCCTATGTTCACTCAGCCCTATGTTCACTCAGCCCTATGTTCCCTCAGCCCCTATGGTGTTGAAAAACGAGTTTTAATGACTCCAATCTAAGTGTATTTAAACTTCCAACTTCAGATGTATTATTTCATAGTTTTGATGTTTTTTATTTATTCTACAATGTTGAAAATATTAAAACGTTTAAAAACAACTTGAATGAGTCCAAACGTGTGACTGGCACTTTGTGTGGTGTTGCTGAAGTCTTATCAATTATAATGAAACCATTACAGAGAATAGATACTTGGTGAATGACTGTCAAGTGGTCAAGTGAGAGGCAAACGCATACACACGCACACGCACACGCATACACCAACACGCACACACATGCACACACACGCACACGCATACACACGCACGCGCACGCACACACGCACACACATACACACACACACACACACACACACACTGCTAGGTTAACATGAGATTGAGAGTTTGTGTGTAGTGTAAACAACCTGCAGCTGTCTCCAACTCAGCCATTCACTGTGAGAGTACACAATCAAAGGAGAGATCTGAAAAAGGGGTCAGGGAGGAGAGAGGGAGCGAGAAGAGGAGAGGGAGAGAAAACAGCTGGAGAACAATGCTTGCAACTGCCTAGGTTGATATAGTTTTAATGGGATTCCTACAGATATTAGAGCGAGTGAGTGAGTATGGGGCTGGGGGTGGTGGGCGAGATAACCCTATTGGATATACAGTTAACTTTTAAAATGTAAGCAAACCCCAGTGCTCCAGGTTAGCAATATAGCAGTCAACAGGGAGGTTGGCTGTCAAAGGTCAAACTACAATGGAGGACACCTGGGAAATGAATGTTACTTGCCTCCTTCGGCACTTGCTAAGATGGAGGTCTAGGTTCATATTGAAGATCTTTGACCATCTTGGGCTCATATACACCATGTTCCTTCTAATACACCACACAAACACCATGTTCCCTCTAATACACCATACAAACACCAACTGCGTTCTAAATAACGACCGTAGATCAACAACGGCAGCCAGCCACCACCAGCAGCACTGACGATAAGTCTCTTTTCATTAGAGCAAATGTCTGTGCTCTTAGACAGACACGGCAGCGCACTGCACCCCCCCCCCCCCCTAATCCTGGGAGCTGGTCTGCTCGACCAGCAGATAGCTGTCACTGCAGATAGCTGTTACGTCCTCCCTACTGCCAGTCCCTTCGCCTGATTAAATAGCCGTGTGCCACTGCTGGCCTCTCTCAGGGCCGAGGCAGCCTCTGGTAATGGTAATACTAGGCCCCATGACCCCCCCCCCCCATGACCCCATGCCCGCTCTTCTTCTTGACATTTAATGTATGTAGCGCTAACTCTTCCTTCTGCAGGCCTGCGGGTCGAACAACGCCCTGGGCTGTCTGACGCCATGATTCTGCTTCGGTTGTCACTCAGCACTGACAGGGTGATGTTTGGCAAATGAAGTGGGAAGGAGGTAAGAGGGGGAAAAGGCGAGGGATAGAGGAGTGCATGATGGGTAGCCGTAATTAAGAAATGTCTAGTTACACGTTTATCATAATGTCTGGTGTTTTACAACTGCAAGGCCAGTGGGTCACTTCCTGATGTGACTTGGATCACTGGTGAGTGTTAAAAATGTTCTTCTGTGTTTTCACAAGGACAAATAGTTTTTATTCCAATGTAGATGAACAAAACACAGTTTGATAGGCTATTTAATTAAATGTATACAGTGGATGTTTGACCTATCACTGTGTACAGTTGAAGTCGGAAGTTTACATACACTTAGGTTGGAATCATTAAAACTAGTTTTTCAACCACTTCACAAATGTCTTGTTAATACCCTCTTGCTCCTACCTGAGACGAAAACGTCCCATCTAGACATCTGGAAATGCAAATGCGCTACGCTAAATGCTAATAGCACTCGTTAAAACTCAAACGTTCATTAAAATACACATGCAGGGTATTGAATTAAAGCTACACTCGTTGTGAATCCAGGCAACAAGTCAGATTTTTAAAATGCTTTTCGGTGAAAGCATGAGAAGCTATTATCTGATAGCATGCAACACCCCGAAATACCTGAATGCGATGTAAACAAAAGATTTCGCGTAGCCGGCGCTACCCAAATAGCATAAATAAAATATAAAACTTTCATTACCTTTGACGATCTTCTTTGTTGGCACTCCTATATGCCCCATAAACATCACTATTGTTTTTTTTTCTTCGATTAAATCGGTCCATATATACCCAAAATAGCCATCTATGGAAACTGTGTGATTCAGAAAAAAACACTGTTTGAAAACGCTACGTCATTTTTTTAAATTAAAAAAGTCGACGATAAACTTTCACAAAACACTTCGAAATACTTTTGTAATCCAACTTTAGGTATCAGTAAACGTTAATAATCTATCAAAATGATCACGGGGCGATGTGTATTCAATAGCTCCACGATTTCAAATCATCTTCCAAAATCTCTCTTCCAAACCTTCCAGTCAGAGACCGGATGGAAAGTGATCTCTCAGGTAGGTTTGACCAAGAAATAAAGACCCCGGAAATGACGAGACTGGCGACATCGTGTGGAAGCTGTAGGAATTGCAATCTCTGTCCCATGTAATTTAGTTTCCATTCAACAATACGTGCAAGTGGCGGATTGATACTTTTTTCAGTTTTCAGTGACCAGATTTTCTTGCGCTTTTCGCTGAAACACACGCTCTGTTAATGTCACAGCCGTGATTTAACCAGTTTTAAAAACGTCAGAGTGTTTTCTATCCACACATACTAATCATATGCATATACTATATTCCTGGCATGAGTAGCAGGGCGCTGAATTGTTGCGCGATTTTTAACAGAATGTTCGAAAAAGTGGGGGGTAGGATTAACAAACTATAGCTTTGGCAAGTCGGTTAGGACATCTACGTTGTGTATGACACAAGTAATTTTTCCAACAATTGTTTACAGACAGATTATTTCACTTATAATTCACTGTATCACAATTCCGGTGGGTCAGAAGTTTACATACATTAAGTTGACTGTGCCTTTAACAGCTTGGAAAATTCCAGAAAATTATGTCATGGTTTTAGAAGCTTCTGATAGGCTAATTGACATCCTTTGAGTCCATTGGAGGTGTACCTGTGGATGTATTTCAAGGCCTACCTTCAAACTCAGTGCCTCTTTGCTTGATATCATGGGAAAATCAAAAGAAATCAGCCAAAATCAACCTCAGAAAAGAAATTGTGGACCTCCACAAGTCTGGTTCATCCTTGGGAGCAATTTCCAAACACCTGAAGGTACCACGTTCATCTGTACAAACAATAGTACGCAGGTATAAACACCATGGGACCACGCAGCCGTCATACCGCTCAAGAAGGAAACGTGTTCTGTCTCCTAGAGTTGAACATACTTTGGTGCATAAAGTGCAAATCAGTCAAAAAACAACAGCAAAGGACCTTGTGAAGATGATAGAGGAAACAGGTACAAAGCATCTATATCCACAGTAAAACGAGTCCTATATCGACATAACCTGAAAGTGCCTCTCAGCAAGGAAGAAGCCACTGCTCCAAAATGGCCATTAAAAAAATCCAGACAACGGTTTGCAACTGCACATGGGGACAAAGAAAGGTATTTTTTTGAGAAATATCCTCTGGTCTGATTAAAAAGAAATATAACTTTTGGGCCATAATGACAATGGTTATGTTTGGAGGAAAAAGGGGGAGGCTTGCAAGTCGAAGAACACCATCCGAACCGTGAACAACAGGGGTGGCAGCATCATGTTGTAGGGGTGCTTTGCTGCAGGAGGGACTGGTGCACTTCACAAAATAGATGGCATCATGAGGAGGAAAAGTACGTGGATATATTGAAGCAACATCTCAAGACATCGGTCAGGAAGTTAAAGCTTGGTCGCAAATGAGTCTTGGACAGTGACCCCAAGCATACTTCCAAAGTTGTGACAAAATGGCTTAAGGACAACCAAGTTAATGTATTGGAGTGGCCATCACAAAGCCCTGAACTCAATCCTACAGACAATTTTGTGGGCAGAACTGAAAAAGGGTGTGTCATCAAGGAGGCCTACAAACCTGACTCAGATACACCAGCTCTGTCAGGAGGAATGGGCCAAAATTCCCCTAACTAAATGTGGGAAGCTTGTGGAAGGCTACCTGAAACGTTTTACCCAAGTTAAACAATTTAAAGGCAATGCTACCAAATACCAATTGAGTGCATGTTAACTTCTGACCCACTGGGAATGTGATGAAAGAAATAAAAGCTGAAATAAATCATGGTGATGGGTGGAGGGTGATGTTTAGAGGGTGATGGGTGGAGGGTGACGGGTGGAGGGTGACGGGTGACGGGTGGAGGGTGATGGTTGAGGGTGGCGGGTGTTGGGTGGAGGGTGATGGTTGAGGGTGACGGGTGATGGGTGGAGGGTGATGGTTGAGGGTGGCAGGTGATGGGTGGAGGGTGATGGTTGAGGGTGACGGGTGATGGGTGGAGGGTGATGGTTGGAGGGTGATGTTTAGAGGGTGATGGGTGAGGGGTGGACGGGTGGAGGGTGATGGGTGGAGGGTGACGGGTGACGGGTGGAGGGTGACGGGTGGATGGTGATGGGTGGAGGTGATGGGTGGATGGTGATGGGTGGAGGGTGATGGGTGGAGGATGATGGGTGGAGGGTGATGGTTGAACGGTGATGGTTGAGGGTGATGGGTGGAGGGTGAGGGGTGGACGGGTGATGGTTGAGGTTGAGGGTGAGGGGTGGACGGGTGGAGGGTGATGGTTGGACGGTGATGTTTAGAGGGTGATGGGTCGAGGGGGGATGGAAAAATTTAAATGATTGAATAGAAAAAATAATGATTGATTAATAGATGATTTTGACTAATAGATGATTATAAACTGGGTGGTTCCGGCCCTGAAAGTTGCTTGGCTGACAGCCGTGGTATATCAGGCCATATGCCACGGGTATCACAAATGTTTTTTTTTACGTTGGTAAATAGTTTATTATAGCAATAAGGTACCGCTGGAGTTTGTGGTATATGGCCAATATTCCAATATTCCATTCCATTAGCCGTGATATATTGGCCATATACCACACCCCCCTCGTGCCTTATTGCTTAAATATGATATTCTAACACAACCTCTGGTCAAAAAATCTAATTTTAATTGCATTTCAAATATGGATGACATACTGTACCTAAAAGATCCTTAATGATACACCTTCCCCCTCCTCTCCTCTCCTCTCCTCTCCTCTCCTCTCCTCTCCTCTCCTCTCCTCTCCTCTCCTCTCCTCTCCTCTCCTCTCCTCTCCTCTCCTCTCCTCTCCTCTCCTCTCCTCTCCTCTCCTCTCCTCTCCTCTCCTCTCCTCTCCTCTCCTCTCCTCTCCTCTCCTCTCCTCTCCTCTCCTCTCCTCTCCTCTCCTCTCCTCTCCTCTCCTCTCCTTCCTGCCTCCGATCCTTCCTGCCTCCGATCCTTCCTGCCTCCGATCCTTCCTGCCTCCGATCCTTCCTGCCTCCGATCCTTCCTGCCTCCGATCCTTCCTCCCTCCGATCCTTCCTGCCTCCGATCCTTCCTGCCTCCGATCCTTCCTGCCTCTGATCCTTCCTGCCTCCGATCCTTCCTGCCTCCTCTCTTCCCCTGGGTAATCAAACGTATCATAGTATATGAATCTGAACTCCTTGCGTTATAGATCAATCAATCAAATGTATTTATAAAGCCCTTCTCACATCAGCAGATATCTCAAAGTGCTGTACAGAAACCCAGCTTAAAACCCCAAACAGCAAGCAATGCAGGTGTAGAAGCATGGTGGCTAGGAAAAACTCCCTAGAAAGGCCAGAACCTAGGAAGAAACCTAGAGAGGAACCCGGCTATGAGGGGTGGCCAGTCCTCTTTTGGTTGTGTTGGGTGGAGATGATAACAGGACATGGCCAAGATGTTCAAATGTTATCTGGCCAATTAGCTGATCTTAGAGCTACAGAGTGACAGTTCGTTGGGAAGGTTAGGTAAAGCTTCAGCAGTTCTGAGGAAGAACCCATTTGTTCCATCGGAGACAAGAAGCCATGATAGGGACCCTTCTGCAGAGTTCTTCAAAGGTACTATGACATGCTTGGACAGGGCTGGGAAGAGAGGGTAGGGCTGGGAAGAGAGGGTAGGGCTGGGAAGAGAGGGTAGGGCTGGGGAGAGAGGGTAGGGCTGGGGAGAGAGGGTAGGGCTGGGAAGAGAGGGTAGGGCTGGGAGGAAAGGGTAGGGTAGGGCTGGGGGTAGGTGAGGTATACATTATATATAATAATAATGATTTTTTATTTAACCTTTATTTATCAAGGCAAGTCAGTTAATTAAGAACAAATTCTTATTTACAATGACATCCCATGAACAGTGGGTTAACTGCCTTGTTCAGGGGCAGAACGACTGATTTTTACCTTGTCAGCTCAGGAATTCGATCTAGCAACGTTTTTGGTTACTGGCCAACGCTCTAACCACTAGGCTACATGTCGCACCATCAACACTTTGGATTCCCTCACCCCGAGGGCCAAAGGTTACCCACTAGGCTACATGTCGCACCATCAACACTTTGGATTCCCTCACCCCGAGGGCCAAAGGTTACCCACTAGGCTACATGTTGCACCATTAGCTCTTTGGATTCCCTCACCCCAAAGGCCAAGGGTTTACCCACTAGGCTACATGTCCCACCATTAACACTTTGGATTCCCTCACCCCAAGGGCCAAGGGTTACCCACTAGGATACATGTCGCACCATTAACACTTTGGATTCCCTCACCCCAAGGGCCAAGGGTTTACCCACTAGGCTACATGTCGCACCATTAACACTTTGGATTCCCTCACCCCAAGGGCCAAGGGTTTACCCACTAGGCTACATGTCGCACCATTAACACTTTGGATTCCATCACCCCAAGGGCCAAGGGTTTACCCACTAGGCTACATGTCACACCATTAACACTTTGGATTCCCTCACCCCAAGGGCCAAGGGTTACCCACTAGGCTACATGTCGCACCATTAACACTTTGGATTCCCTCACCCCAAGGGCCAAGGGTTACCCACTAGGCTACATGTCGCACCATCAACACTTTGGATTCCCTCACCCCAAGGGCCAAGGGTTACCCACTAGGCTACATGTCGCACCATTAACACTTTGGATTCCCTCACCCCAAGGGCCAAGGGTTTACCCACTAGGCTACATGTTGCACCATTAACACTTTGGATTCCCTCACCCCAAGGGCCAAAGGTTACCCACTAGGCTACATGTTGCACCATTAACACTTTGGATTCCCTCACCCCAAGGGCCAAGGGTTACCCACTAGGCTACATGTCGCACCATTAACACTTTGGATTCCCTCACCCCAAGGGCCAAGGGTTACCCACCGTGATCCTAACCACGTTACCGGAGGCAGGAAAAACTCTGCTCCCTATATACAATGTATTATATGACGTGTTGGCCGTTATTGTAAATAAGAATGAGTTCTTAACTGACTTGCCTAGTTAAATAAAGATTAAATAAATATAAAATAAGAATGATTCATTAACCGTTTTAAGCCAAATGAATGAACTGAAATCACATGTTGCTTCGCTGTACATGTTTTATACAAGACACACAAATGGAACTGAATCCCGAACAATCGTCCCTCCAGGCAATATTATCTATAATATCAGATAGACATAATATCAATATTCATAGATACCCTGTTTATGAATTGGAAGGTCGCAAATCAATATAGACTCATGTAATTTCCCCACTGCTATAGCTAATGACAGCGTAGTGGTACTGAGAGACTGCAAGTTGCTGTTAAATGTTAACCTTCTGATTTTGTATCAGAAACACAAGCATTGTAAATCAAAACAGGATAGCATGGTAGTTTGACAATTCTCCTCGTTAGTCAAAGACACGTTCACCATGCACCTGTGGTGAGAAAAAAAAGTCCAGCGGACAGTATCGCATTTCTACCATTTGGTGTCGCACAAGTATTTCGCTGTGGCTCCTGTAAAACTGCCATCTTTGAGCTCAAATTAGTGACATCATGCATAACCAATTATAGGAATAGCGCAAAAAGCAATGATATCCTCTTGTCTTACCCTTTCATCTCTGATTAATCAGCGCGCGACAAGACAGGGGGAAATAAATTGCGGTTGCACACTGGGAGTCAGCCGTGAACTCTGCTGTCCCGTGAGGTCCGGTGATGTATGATCTCACAACATTCAACTGGTTGTGTAAACAAACTCATTAATCCAGAAGGGTGCTTATTATACTAGCCTACTAGTGGGTGGAGGGTCATTGTACGCGGTGCTGTCGACATTCTACTGTACTTGAATATAAAGGATGGGCGTGAGTCGCCCTCGAAAGGGAAGCGAGGGGGGATCCATTTTCAGCATAGAAGGCGAGCTCACTGCTCAGTTCACTCTGCGCGCTGCTTCCTATGCGGAGTGAGAGAGAGGCGCTATGGATACTACAGGTAACGTCCAGGCGCCTTTTCAGGGAAACAGATGGCTATGGTGTTTGGTGCTTGTGTTAGAAAAGAGTAGGCTAGTATAAGAGTAGCCAAATTAAACTTGAGAGGAAGACATATACAATGTATTGTTTTTAGGATTTCCAAATTCCACAATTACGTGCATGGGAAGTGATCATTCTGACTAATATGAATTAATATGAATGATATAGCCTAAATTAAATACCATATAGTTGACGCACCTACAAAATACCTTCTTTGCGTATTACGCACGAGTTGTTTCTAGTTCTAGGAGGATCCCGGGGAATATGTTTTGGCACTCAGTGTAGTAGTCTGTCTTTTAAACACCTAATGGTCTTTGTCATAAATCCGTTGTTATTTGTCTCTTAATCACCAGGAAACACCACACCAGCTGTCTGAAGACCAGCCAAATATCAACTGAAACGCACAGGAGGGAGGGGAGTGTGAGAAACATAGGTTGTGTGTGTGTGTTAAAGTGTGCATGTTAGAGAGAGCGAGAGAGAGGACTAAGGTTGGACCAGGTGATCACGTCCTATCAAACCTCCAAGGAGCTGCCGGCCAGGATCAGTGTTTACAGGAAGGATCAGAGTTCCGACCAGAACATGGTGGTGCCAGCCCGCTGCCCGGGACCCTGTGCCATGCTGGCGCTCAGCCTTCTCATGGGATACGGCGTGGTGCGCTGCGTCGCCGGTCAGAACGACACGGAGCCCATCGTACTGGAGGGGAAGTGTCTGGTGGTCTGCGACTCCAACCCGTCCTCAGACGGCGGGGTGACTTCATCGCTCGGGATATCCGTCCGGTCGGCTGGCGCCAAGGTAGCTTTCTCCGCGGTGCGCGGGACGAATCACGAGCCCTCCGACATGAGCAACACGTCCATGACCATCTACTTTGACCAGGTCAGCCGTCCCCGGAATTTGCGCATGCAAATCTTGTCCCTATCTGGATAGATAATTAATGTGGCGATTAAGAACAAGTTGTTTAATATATATTTTCGGGAGCTGCTACAACATTATTGTATTCCTGTAAAAGGTTATGATAACTTGGTTTGCGTTGATCCGTTTGGAGACGCGCACATTTCCCTTGAGTCTCTTTAATGAAATAACTTGAGAGCAGTTCTGGGGATCAGAACAAGATAATGGGAACATTGTGATCGTCGTGCGTAATTTGCCCCATATTGCCTATTCATAAAAGCTGCAGCTCGTTGCAAGTTGATTTGAAAAGACGTCAGCTGTTGTATCTAGTCCCTTCTATCTATGCTGTAGGTTTGAGGGACGCAGACACTGCGGTGTTTACTATAGATGTGACTGCTGCTGTAAATGCTCCAAACATCAAGTGGAGTATTGTTTTGCGCCCCGCTGGTGAGCTGGGATACTATGGACAGTATTATGTTAATTACACGCCCCCCCTCCCCCCCATTATCATACATCTGCGTTGATCGTGTTCAATTTGAAACATATATTGTCCAACTGTAACAGAATGTTGGCCAATTGGCCAATTGATTGTGCGTTGCGCCTTAAAGTCACCACATGCAAAGTGTAAGTGCTTGATAATTTGGCTAGTTTAACCCTTGCCGCGTCTCAGTACGTTACTCTTTGACTCTGGGTGCTGATTGTGCGTCATGTTGACGCACTTTGTGTTTCAGGCTTTAGTGAACATCGGCAACCATTTCGATCTGAAAGCGAGTGTCTTCCAGGCGCCAAGGAGGGGCATATACAGCTTCGGCTTTCATGTGGTCAAGGTCTACAACAGACAGACCATACAGGTAAGACACATTGTCCACATTTGCTTCACTATGATCTCTATTCAAAGTTTTCTGATTGTAGTTTTCTGATTGTAGTTTTCTGATTGTAGTTTTCTGATTGTAGTTTTCTGATTGTAGTTTTCTGATTGTAGTTTTCTGATTGTAGTTTTCTGATTGTAGGCCTAATTAGTCTACTTTAGTGTGTTGTTGTATGTCGTGGAGCAGCCTACCCAAATGGGCACATTATTTGGTGCGTAAACAGAGTAGGCCTACGATGTAACAGATCTGAATTATGATCTGTGCTGTTTCCGTTACCCCAGGTCAACCTGATGCAGAACGACTACCCGATCATATCAGCTTTCGCCGGTGACCAGGACGTCACTCGGGAGGCGGCCAGCAACGGCGTTCTTCTGCAGTTGGAGCGCGAGGACCGGGTGTATCTGAAGCTGGAACGGGGCACGCTCATGGGCGGATGGAAATATTCCACGTTCTCAGGCTTCCTTGTCTTTCCACTATAATTTAATATGTGATCACGGTAATCGCAAACGTGACTCCTCCATGGTTGAGGAACGATTAAAAAACAAACAAATTTGCTCTTTTATTTGAAGTGGACTGTCAGAGGAAGAAGACAGATTCGTATGTGTACACACTACACACTTTACAGTATCTATTTCATTCAAACATTAACGTTTCCATGGAGTTCGTACATCCAAATCCATCGACTAAAACCCTATCTGGAAGGATAATCGAATCGATCTACCCGTGATGTATAGGCCTACCACTTGTCGATTATTTGGATTTTATCGCTTGGGAGTCAACTAACTTTTGTCAACAGACTGTCAAGTCAGTCTACCTCTGTGTACCCTGACTGTCAAGTCAGTCTACCTCTGTGTACTGCTGAACAGATGAGAATAATATTATATACATCGAAAAGCTTCAAACTTCCCGAACTAACGTGTATTTACCAATGCTCTCTCTATTTTGTGTTTGTGTAGCCTTAAATAATAATATTTCCGTCAAGTGAGGTGTATGGAATTCTTATGGACGTCCAGGAGAAGAAGAGTGCTTTCACGCCGAAGCCTTTTTTTTATTTTTTTTGTTGCAGGAATGGAAGAATGTGTTTGTTTGTTGCTGTTCATGGTGTTCCGTTTGGATGCTGAACATAATGGAAGACTTTTTTTTGTTTTTGTTTTGTGCTTTTCACGGTGTTCCATTTGGATGCTGGACATGTTGAAAAGAAGGCAAATATAGGCTGCCTAACTATCCAGAGATGATATGAAACATTTTTAAAAAAGCGACATATTTCAGCCAATGGACACGTCTATAGAAACTCTTTTACAAAAAAATAATTATTTATCTAATTTATAAAGTACATATTCACATTATGGTGTGTTCTACATTTCGGATCTGCGTAGCTTTAACTGATATTGTGTCCAGTGACGTTGCTCACACATGTACATTGTGAAAAATAACAACAGAAAAATCCCAATTATATGATGTCCCGCCTAATAAATAATATTGCATTGTATACGCGTATGTATTCACTTTTATTATATAGGCTACCAGTTTAGGCTTGCAAATGACATGCAAGGTCGAAAAGGCATCAGGAAAGTAATCGGGATAGAATCGGTCATTAAATGAAGTAGTGTACAGCAAACGGCCTCAGACCTGTAGCGCACTATTGACTGACGCTGTCCATGGTGCTGATCGAGCAGCCGCTTGAACAGAATGCAATGTTACACTTCACAGAGCACTGGAGCCCACACCAACACGCATTCAACTCTTGTGGTTTCAAAATTGAAAACAGATTTTTATCAACTTTGCATGTTTCATTATTGTGAGATCAAACAATAGACAAATCAATACAATACAATAGCATACTGACATTCTCAAAACCGCTATATTTTGATTTGAGTGGCGAAAGAAGTACTCAATAACTCTAATTATCTTCGCAAAATAATTATGCAATGCAGAGACACTGCGTTATTGTTTTGGACCTGCTGTAGAAAAACAACCCTCCATCACACAGGAACAAAGGGAACAGGTCTTCACTACCTTATCATGTAGAACGTAAAGCTGTGTAAATGCCTGGTCTATTTGCAGAGGTGGTGTGTGTGTGTGCGTGTGTGTGTGTGTGTGTGCGTGTGGGATAGCAAATATATAAGTAGATGTTATACCTAATGGTGCCTAGATGTGGAATATAGGCCTCTACAATGCAGTCTTATTGCCATTGGTTCTCTGATGTAGGTCAAAGAGGAACTAATTAAAACAAACATTGTGAAAGATAACGGCCATAAATGAAACGGATAATAGAACAAAATGAATTGGTGTGGTGTAGTTACAGTTTAGCCCAATAGGAACGTAACGGAGATGTTAAGTACACCTAGGATTTTGTCGTTGTTGGTTTCCTTCGGGGGCCGCGTCCCAGCCTCTCCTTGCTGAAACCCGCAGCTCGATATCCAGAGGAAGTCATGACAAATCGTATGTGTACATACCATCTCCGTTATGTTCTTATTAGGCTACACTGGAACACTTTACTTTGACCTTTGCATTGGACCCTCAGAACGTCTGTGGTCTGGAACCCAAAACCACTTACTTGACTGTTGCTACGTGATGCTTAAAAGCTCATGGGTTGTTTTGCATAAGAACATCGTTTTAAACAGCTACCCGGGGTTGCAAATGCATTCAGGCAACTATAGTATCATAAACTGTCGATGTTTATGCCTTATCTCTCGTGGGTAGATTGTGCGTGTAGCCGGAAGAATCTGTCGGGGCTGAATGACACGTACGTGATGACGAGCAGCATTTGTTTGGGTTTTGGAGTTTTCTTCATTGGTTATTTGAACGTATCAGGATGAGGCGAAAGCGGTGCTCAAATTGCTTTGCGCGTGTTCCCAGCCGGATTGGAAGGGGGCTTTGAATGATAGTTTTCTAAAGGTGGAGACCAAACCTGGGGGTCAAGTACATGTGTGTTTGAGTATTTTATATTTAAAAACTTTTGTTCTGTATATTTGAGTATTTTCTATTTAAATACTTTTGGAGCATTTGCAAATACACAGGCAAAAACATTTCGAGTATTTGATTGGATATTTGTAAAAAAAAAGAATAAAAAAAGTTGAACAAATTGAATTTTAAAGTTCTTTCAAATATTTTTTCAAATACTATCTTTAAATACCTTGGTCGAATTCATGGGAGTGTATTCGAGCCTTCCTAGTGTATTTCCAAATACATTCCAATATTGAGCTACTTGTTATTTCAAATGAAGGTTAACTGAATACATGTATTTAAGTGGATTAAAAAGTAATTGAAATGACTGAAATAATATTTGAACCCAGGTCTGGTATTTTGATAATGATGCAGGTGTGCATTGTGCTGTATGCCAAGCAGTCATGACAGCAGCAAGATGGCAGACTTTAGCTGTGGATCAATGATATTGGCTGAGATCTGCTATCCTCAAAAGAATGCTAAAATATTCTTATGCAGATTATCATTTCTCAACTAATATTGATCAAAGTCGATTATCTCAGCAGGATCTCTTTTAGTGACTTTATATTCACCTATCAAACATGTCAATGGCACAAAATAAAGAGATTTGTATAGCCTATTATTCAAAAAATCTTATAAAATGTAATGTCCAAGAAAAAATCCAAGGTGGCAACTGAATTGGCATTGGAAGTGGAACCCAGCTGGTAACTGTCTAGGGAATCAGCCTTGACTAGTTCTATACAGTTCCTACCCTGAACATACCAGACACTATAAGTGCACTTTCTATACAAAATATGTTTTATTGTAACATACATGTGTAGTGAAATAGGTTGTTTTAGAGGGTCAGCCATCATAGTACATTGCAAATTTGGGTTAAGTGCCTTGTCAAGCGCACATCTACAGACTTTTCACCTTGTTGGCACGGCTACTCAAACCAACAACTGAAAGGTTGCTGGCCCCACGCTCTAACCGCTAGTCTACCTGCCCCCCTAGTACACATCTGGTTGATATGGCCATTCATTTTTCCATAACGAGACCTAAATGTTCTAATGGGACCAACAGCTGAGAGCACAGCAGAGCAGGGAGGCCTGCTGTTACTAAGACAGATGACAGGCCAGCTATAAGAGTAGAATGGACCTGGAAACCAACCTACAACTCACCGCCTCCCTTTCAATAGCTATTTGGACAGCATTGTATAACGCTCCATAAACTTGTGATTAAGCCCATACTAACTCAAACCATCTATTTTGGGACCATTGATTCCCCTTATTATAGTAGTGTCTCATTCGCTTGTCTGTTCAAGGCTTGATTTCTCAAAATGTTTCTTGTTGTTCCAATTATTTGAATCCGTAGAGGCATACACAAAGATATAAGGGATTATTTCTGTGTGTATTCTAGCGACGGGCCTTTTTCCACAGGAAGCTTGTACAATATCGGCGATCTGCTGCTAGCCATGAAACTTCAAAACACCATATTGTTGCTGGATGGGTGTATTTGATATTAGCATCATGTAGCAGAGATATGAAAGTTAGCCACCTGTCTAGATGAGTGTATTTGATATTAGCATCATGTAGCAGAGATATGAAAGTTAGCCACCTGGCTGATGTGCACATCTCTATGTCTTCTGTTAGCAGCACTCGTTTATAAGTGCGAACCATGGTTGTATTGGGTATTGGGTGTCTACGGCATTTATCAAAGATGTGAAGTGATAAAAACACCATGTGTCTGCCCCAATAGCACCATCAATCCCTGTTTATGTAGAGGGGAGGGGAGTGGGGGATTTTATGAATGTATAGACAGCAGCATATTGTGCTTTGTGGGCCCTATAAATATAACGATACAACTGGTACCACCCACTGAGCTAATATAGCCATATGTTTTAAAGATGTCTTTGTTTCAGAGTTAGTCTCTTGGTGGCTGGTTTGCTTCTTGTTAAATACCCTTTGAGGCTTTGTCTTTGGGCTCATGTTTCATTTTAGCCGCTCACCCAGCAGGATCGTAAAACTTCAATGTGGGACCTCACAGCACACAGCACGACAATACTTTATGCATTACAGTCTAAATGACATATTAAAGTCATCCGAGGCATATTATCTGTGGCTTCAGCCAGTTCTAAGTGAATGGTAATTTCAGTTATTCATTAAACTGTAAGTTTGGCGAGGAGTCTTAAACACACACACAAACACACACACACACACACGCACACATACACACACACGCTTAAATGCTCCCCTCAGAGACACAACTGTAATTCCTAGCCAGTCAGGCTTGAACAAAATGCCACGTACCTAAACATTTCAAAACTGACAGAGAAAAACGCAACAGTAAATCGATTAGAGCAGTCCCATATCGATGTCCTCTGGTGCTGATGTCCTCTGGTGCTGATGTCCTCTGGTGCTGATGTCCTCTGGTGCTGATGTCCTCTGGTGCTGATGTCCTCTGGTGCTGATGTCCTCTGGTGCTGATGTCCTCTGGTGCTGATGTCCTCTGGTGCCGATGTCCTCTGGTGCCGATGTCCTCTGGTGCCGATGTCCTCTGGTGCCGATGTCCTCTGGTGCCGATGTCCTCTGGTGCTGATGTCCTCTGGTGTTGATGTCCTCTGGTGCTGATGTCCTCTGGTGTTGATGTCCTCTGGTGCTGATGTCCTCTGGTGTTGATGTCCTCTGGTGCTGATGTCCTCTGGTGCTGATGTCCTCTGGTGCTGATGTCCTCTGGTGCTGATGTCCTCTGGTGCTGATTTCCTCTGGTGTTGATTGGAGGGCTGTCATCCAGAGAGCATTACAACTGTAACGATGTTGGAATTTAATAGCCTTCGCCTTCAATCGTCAATATTTAGGGAGTATTTTTGTGTATAATTTCCTTGCCTGACGTTTGATCTATCTACGGTAGCTGAAACAAGATCATTAATTTGTTATCACCAATAGTGTAAAACGGTGAATAACTACTCACATCTTCATGAAAACCATACAGAGTAAATGCCATGGAAATAAGTTTGACCCCATTGACAATTACCGTTAGTCACTGGATTGCCTTCAAATAACGAGCTGTTAGTGGACCTCGAGACCCCTACCCTAAAGGGTCTTTGAGACCCCTACCCTAAAGGGTCTTTGAGACCCCTACCCTAAAGGGTCTTTGAGACCCCTACCCTAAAGGGTCTTTGAGACCCCTGCCCTAAAGGATCTTGTAGACCCCTACCCTAAAGGGTCTTTGAGACCCCTACCCTAAAGGGTCTTTGAGACCCCTACCCTAAAGGGTCTTTGAGACCCCTACCCTAAAGGGTCTTTGAGACCCCTGCCCTAAAGGATCTTGTAGACCCCTACCCTAAAGGGTCTTAGAGACCCCTACCCTAAAGGGTCTTGTAGACCCCTATCCTAAAGGGTCTTGTAGACCCCTACCCTAAAGGGTCTTTGAGACCCCTACCCTAAAGGGTCTTTGAGACCCCTACCCTAAAGGGTATTTGAGACCCCTACCCTAAAGGGTATTTGAGACCCTGACCTAAAAGGTCTTTGAGACCCCTACCCTAAAGAGTCTTTGAGACCCCTGCCCTAAAGGGTCTTGTAGACCCCTACCCTAAAGGGTCTTGTAAACCCCTACCCTAAAGGGTATTTGAGACCCTGACCTAAAGGGTCTTTGAGACTACTACCCTAAAGGGTCATTGAGACTACTACCCAAAGGGACTTTGAGACCCCTACCCTAAAGGGTCTTGTAGACCCCTGCCCTAAAGGGTCTTTGAGACTACTACCCTAAAGGGTCTTTGAGGCTACAACCCTAAAGGGACTTTGAGACCCCTACCCTAAAGGGTCTTTGAGACCCCTACCCCAAAGGGTCTTGTAGACCCCTACCCTAAAGGGTCTTGTAAACCCCTACCCTAAACGGTCTTGTAGACCCCTACCCTAAAGGGTCTTGTAGACCCCTACCCTAAAGGGTCTTTGAGACCCCTACCCTAAAGGGTCTTTGAGCCCCCTACCCTAAAGGGTCTTTGAGACTACTACCCTAAAGGCCCTACCCTAAAGGGTCTTTGAGACCCCTACCCTAAAGGGTATTTGAGCCCCCTACCCTAAAGGGTCTTGTAGACCCCTACCCTAAAGGGTGTTTGAGACCCCTACCCTAAAGGGTCTTGTAGACCCCTACCCTAAAGGGTCTTTGAGACCCCTGCCCTAAAGGGTCTTTGAGACCCCTACCCTAAAGGGTCTTTGAGACCCCTACCCTAAAGGGTCTTGTAGACCCCTACCCTAAAGGGACTTTGAGACCCCTGCCCTAAAGGGTCTTAGAGACCCCTACCCTAAAGGGTCTTAGAGACCCCTACCCTAAAGGGTCTTAGAGACCCCTACCCTAAAGGGTCTTTGAGACCCCTGCCCTAAAGGGTCTTTGAGACCCCTGCCCTAAAGGGTCTTTGAGACCCCTACCCTAAAGGGTCTTTGAGACCCCTGCCCTAAAGGGTATTTGAGCCCCCTACCCTAAAGGGTCTTGTAGACCCCTACCCTAAAGGGTGTTTGAGACCCCTACCCTAAAGGGTCTTGTAGACCCCTACCCTAAAGGGTCTTTGAGACCCCTGCCCTAAAGGGTCTTTGAGACCCCTACCCTAAAGGGTCTTTGAGACCCCTACCCTAAAGGGTCTTGTAGACCCCTACCCTAAAGGGACTTTGAGACCCCTGCCCTAAAGGGTCTTAGAGACCCCTACCCTAAAGGGTCTTTGAGACCCCTACCCTAAAGGGTCTTTGAGACCCCTGCCCTAAAGGGTCTTTGAGACCCCTACCCTAAAGGGTCTTAGAGACCCCTACCCTAAAGGGTCTTTGAGACCCCTACCCTAAAGGGTTTAAGTAACAATACACATTTGGACCATTTACTGCTGTGTGTATTTCTCTTTGCTTAAAAACCAAGTGGACCTCAGGAATCAGCATACAACATGTGATTGTGAGGGGCTGTTGTTCTCCACTTTAATAGTATTTCATGGGGTTCTCTACAGAGTCCTCTAAACATTAGAGGACCGGACTGCTTGTCGGAAGACGACAAGCCGATGCCAGTAGTTGGCCCAAAGTTTCAGACACACAGATTGGTTCACTATCTCTCTGATTTTTGGAGAGATAGTCGTCTTGGCAGAAGGATACACGTTTCACCGCCTGCTGTTCAGAGTTTCATCCCGGCTGTGTTCTATTGTCTCCTTATATGAATCCAAGAAGACTGATAGGACTTCCTGCTTTAAACGTATTCCTCATGGGGGACGCTGAAGAACAACTCAAGCGTCACAATCACAAGAGAAACACTGACCATCTCCTGTATTTAACATTTTTATTGAACAATACATAATAGTCCAGTAAATACAAGTAGTCACGGCAACTAAAATCCCTCACACAAAATGTCTACCACTCATTTCCTCAAGTGTTCCTCGGTTATCCATTTGTGGCTAAATTTGGCCTAAGTGTGATTCTAGGTGACAATAATCCTTTCACAGCAGTATTTTTTATATTCAGGTGCTTCCAGGCAAAACTAGCAGCACTTCCTTCGGGGTTTAAACTATGCTTAGCACCCCCCCCCCCCCCCCCTCCCGCCCCCCCCACCTCCTCTTCAATGTAATATATAATGTGGCTGCAAGCTAAAAAGGAAATGCATGCTGAATGGCAGGCTTTATAGCTAGCCCTAATGACCTCTTTTATATCAACTTTAAAACCTCCTTTCATATGCCCTGCAGTAATGGCCACAGCTTTGTCTGCCTAGCAACAGGCGCGATACCACCTGTGCTCTTCTCTTCCCCTCCAAAGGAATAAACCTCAAAATGTTTATTCTTTAATCACATATTAATGCTAAGACCCGTCACAGATCTGAAAATAATCGTGTCAGCAACAAATATGTCAGGGCTGATGAAAAACCAATTCAGAAGTGGTCATACGGTAACTGTATTTTTCAAGATAAGGAACATTGAATAATGTATTGATACCCAGCACCGGCTCACAACCACTAGACATTTTTAATTTGTCATTTTATTTAACTAGGCAAGCCAGTTAAGAACAAATTCTTAATTACAATGACAGCCTACACCGGCCAAACCCAGATGGCGCTGGGCCAATTGTGCGCTGCCCTATGAGGCTCCCAATTGCCGCCGGTTCTGAGACAGCCTGGAATCAAACCAGGGTGTCTGTAGTGACACCTCTAACACTGAGAAGCCATGACTTAGACTGCTGCGCCACTTAGGATGTGCAGCATCTGTAACCTATATCCCTTCTGTTCAAGGTGATTGTTAGGTTGAAAGCCCCTGCGATCACGTCATGACCGCCTGATGACCGGGCTAATTTACACATGAATGAGAAGACACGGTAGGGATAATACACAGAGAGGATAGTTAGACAACATGCACGGCGGGCATGGCACGGTGGCTGGTTAATAATGCATCTGTTTGCCTACCAAATAATGAGGAACATATCACAGACCCAAACATCAGACAGACACCTGTCTCTGTGGAAGGACCCCTATGTCAATCAGTTCTCTGACAGAGAGAGAGAGAGAGAGAGAGAGAGAGAGAGAGAGAGAGAGAGAGAGAGAGAGAGAGAGAGAGAGAGAGAGAGAGAGAGAGAGAGAGAGAGAGAGAGAGAGAGAGAGAGAGAGAGAGAGAGAGAGAGAGAGAGAGAGAGAGAGAGAGGATAAATAGAGACAGGAGAAATAGAGAGAGAGAGAATGAAGAGAGAGGATAAATAGAGACAGGAGAAATAGAGAGAGAGAGAATGAAGAGAGAGGAGAAATACAGACAGGAGAAATAGAGAGAGAGAGAATGAAGAGAGAGGAGAAATAGAGAGAGAGAATGAAGAGAGAGGAGAAATAGAGAGAGAGAATGAAGAGAGAGGATAAATACAGACAGGAGAAATAGAGAGAGAATGAAGAGACAGGAGAAATAGAGAGAGAGAGAGAATAACGAGAGAGGAGAAATAGAGAGAGAGAATGAAGAGAGAGGAAAAATAGAGAGAGAGAATGAAGAGAGAGGAGAAATAGAGAGAGAGAGATGGAACACAAAGTTTTTACTATCTCATCCTGGAATATACAAGGTTTAAGGTCATCTGCCTTTGGCCTACAGAACAGGAACGTAGACTTCATCAAATAATTTGGAAATACAGACATTGTCATCCTACAAGAAACATGGTATAAAGGAGACGGACTCGCTGGTTGCCCTCTAGGTTACAGAGAGCTGGTGGTCACATCCACTAAACTACCAGGTGGGTGGTATAGAGGAGATGGACCCACTGGTTGCCCTTTAGGTTGCAGAGAGCTGGTCGTCACATCCACCACACTACCAGGTGGGTGGTATAGAGGAAATGGACCCACTGGTTGCCCTCTAGGTTACAGAGAGCTGGTAGTCACATCCACTAAACTACCAGGTGGGTGGTATAGAGGAGATGGACCCACTGGTTGCCCTCTAGGTTACAGAGAGCTGGTAGTCCCATCCACCACACTACCAGGTGGGTGGTATAGAGGAAATGGACCCACTGGTTGCCCTCTAGGTTACAGAGAGCTGGTAGTCACATCCACTAAACTACCAGGTGGGTGGTATAAAGGAGACTGACCCACTGGTTGCCCTCTAGGTTACAGAGAGCTGGTAGTCCCATCCACTAAACTACCAGGTGGGTGGTATAGAGGAGATAGACCCACTGGTTGCCCTCTAGGTTACAGAGAGCTGGTAGTCCCATCCACTAAACTACCAGGTGGGTGGTATAGAGGAGATGGACCCACTGGTTGCCCTCTAGGTTACAGAGAGCTGGTAGTCACATCCACTAAACTACCAGGTGGGTGGTATAGAGGAGATGGACCCACTGGTTGCCCTCTAGGTTACAGAGAGCTGGTGGTCACATCCACTAAACTACCAGGTGTGAAACAAGGAAGAGACTCAGGGGTTATGCTAATTTTGTATAGATCAGACCTAACCCACTCTATGAAATTAGTCAAAACAGGAACATTTTACATCTGGCTAGAAATGAATAGAATGAATAACAGAGAAACATGGCCTCATGTGTGCTACCTATATCCCCCCAATAGAATCCCCATACTTTAACAATGCATCTTCGCTATCTTAGAGGGGGAGATCAACCATTTCCAGGCCCAGGGACATGTACTAGTCTGTGGCGACCTAAATGCCAGAACTGGATAAGGACCCGACACCCTGAGCACACAGGGGGACAAACACCTACCTGGAGGTGACAGAATTCCCTCCCCCATATTCCTCCCTAGACAAAACTACGACAACGTAAACAACCAAAATGGGTAACAATTGCTGCAGCTTTGTCAGACGCTGGTTATGTACATAGTCAATGGTTCGAGTGGACTCCTAGGGTAGGTGCACCGATAGCTCATCACTTGGCAGTAGTACTGTAGACTACTTTAACACTGACCTACACCCAGAGTCTCCTAGAGCATTCACAGTCAGTCCATTGACACCCCTATTAGATCACAGCAAAATCACAGTTGAACAGATTTATGCTCATGAGGCATCAAAGCCAAATTAACAGAATAATATTAAGAAATGCTATAGATGAAAGGAACGTATGGTGGAAACCTACCAAAAAACAATTAGGAAACAACAATCCCTTCTAGACAATTTCCTGAACAGAAGGATTCATTGTAATACCCTGTAATAGTGAAGGTGTAAACTTGGCAGTAGAAAACCTAAACATTATGTTTGACCTCTCAGCTCCCCTATCAAATCAAAAAAATTCAAACAGAAAAACGAAGAAAATGAACAACAATGACAAATGAAGACGCAGACAAAATCCAAATAGTTTCCATAATGTCCACAGAAACATGTCAACGTTTTTAATAATCAATCCTCAGGTTGTTTTTAAAATATATAATGATAATATATCAACCGCAAATGTCTTTATTAGTAGGAGAGGGAAAAGCAATGGCAGTCCAAACTCTGTTGCGCGAGCAAAACTCATGCGACCACTTGACGCGATGTTATCGTTCTGGCTAATTTTTCAAAATAAAAGCCTGAAACTATGTCTGAAGACTGTTGACACCTTGAGGAAGCGATAGGAAAAGGAATCTGGTTGATATCCCTTTAAATGGAGCGAAGGCAGGCTATGGAATGTGGAGTTTTCAAAATAGAAGCCACTTCCTGGTTTGATTTTCCTCAGGGTTTCTCCTGTAATGTCAGTTCTGTTATACTCACAGGCAATATTTTGACAGTTTTGGAAACTTTGGAGTGTTTTCTATCCAATACTAATAATAATATGCATATATTAGCAACTGAGACTGAGGAGCAGGCCGTTTACTCTGTTTGCTGTTAATTTGTTATTGTTTTATTCACTTGAGTTTTTTAATCTATTTCACTTGCTTTGGCAATGTAAAGAGAGAGAGAGAGAGGAAGGGGAGAGAGAGAGAGAGAGAGAGAGAGAGAGAGGAAGGGGAGAGAGAGAGAGAGAGAGAGAGAGAGAGAGAGAGAGAGAGAGAGAGAGAGAGAGAGAGAGGAGAGAGAGAGAGGAAGGGGAGAGAGAGTGAGAGAGAGAGAGAGAGAGAGAGAGGAAGGGGAGAGAGAGAGAGAGAGAGAGAGAGAGAGAGAGAGAGAGAGGAAGGGGAGAGAGAGAGAGAGAGAGAGAGAGAGAGAGAGGAAGGGGAGAGAGAGAGAGAGAGAGAGAGAGAGAGAGAGAGAGAGAGGAAGGGGAGAGAGAGAGAGAGAGAGAGAGAGAGGAAGGGGGAGAGAGAGTGAGAGAGAGAGAGAGAGAGAGAGAGAGAGAGAGAGAGAGAGAGAGAGAGAGAGAGAGAGAGAGAGAGAGAGAGGAAGGGGAGAGAGAGAGAGAGAGAGAGAGAGAGAGAGAGAGAGAGAGAGAGAGAGAGAGCAATAGGGTATGGTCATTTGACAGATCAGTAGGGTTAATCAGGTTAGAATGTGTCCTTTGTTGGGATTCTGCCTGTCTGTAAACAGCCTGTTGGGCTTCTACCCGTCTGTAAACAGCCTGTTGTGCTTCTGCCTGTGTGTAAACATCCTGTTGGGCTTCTGCCTGTGTGTAAACATCCTGTTGTGCTTCTGCCTGTGTGTAAACATCCTGTTGGGCTTCTGCCTGTGTGTAAACATCCTGTTGGGCTTCTGCCTGTGTGTAAACATCCTGTTGGGCTTCTGCCTGTGTGTAAACATCCTGTTGGGCTTCTGCCTGTGTGTAAACATCCTGTTGTGCTTCTACCCGTCTGTAAACAGCCTGTTGTGCTTCTGCCTGTGTGTAAACATCCTGTTGGGCTTCTGCCTGTGTGTAAACATCCTGTTGGGCTTCTGCCTGTGTGTAAACATCCTGTTGTGCTTCTGCCTGTGTGTAAACATCCTGTTGTGCTTCTGCCTGTGTGTAAACATCCTGTTGGGCTTCTGCCTGTGTGTAAACATCCTGTTGTGCTTCTGCCTGTGTGTAAACATCCTGTTGTGCTTCTGCCTGTGTGTAAACATCCTGTTGTGCTTCTGCCTGTGTGTAAACATCCTGTTGTGCTTCTGCCTGTGTGTAAACATCCTGTTGTGCTTCTGCCTGTGTGTAAACATCCTATGCCAGTTGAAGTTTTGCACTATTCTAGCATTGTTATTTAGTGTGGATAGATTTGTTTTCATGAAAAAGTAGTTGTTGAGTTGTAAATGTGGCTTGTAGGCTAGAGAAGGGAAATGGTTTGCAGTGAGGGGTGACATACATCATACTGTTGTGTATAGGACTGTAAAACACTACCAATATCAAACCATCTATTTCATTTAACAAGCAGCAACACTAAACTAGCAGAAACGTGTAAAATATTTATTTGAGATTTGCAGGTTGAACAGAGCTATTACAACATTTATGCCAATATATCCACACTGAATGTACAATCACCATAGTTACCACAATACAGAACTCTACCCAGATAAGGACTACTTACATAACTAACTAGTCATTGAAAGCAGAAGTTTAAGTTGTAATGCACGTATATCTTTAAACTCCACATAAATAATGTATTCATGTTAATCTCAAAATAGTGCAAGATATTCAAGTTCTGTTGTCAATAAAAGATTGTCTGAAATATTGGGGTTACACGGTTGCCATCTTATATTTTATTTAGCCAGGATAGTCCACAGAGTAACATGTTTTTCAGGCAGTCAAGTTTTTCGATCCAGCCCTAATTTTTCAGGACAGACGTAAAGCTATTAAAGATCTACAGACGGTCTGTCCATCGTGGATCGGAGCAGACTCTATTTAAGACTCTATTTAAGACTCTATTTAAGACTCTATTTAAGACTCTACCAGTGAAAATAAAAGCTTGGACATGTCAATCCCAACCTCAGTTCATCACCAACATAAAACCTGGCAAAATGATTGAATTAGACCCATGTTCACTGGAGTGAATTCAGCCTGCGGCTCCACAGCAGACCCAGAACGCACGACAGGCATGGTAAAGGGCAAAATGCAGAATATATACTTCTACGGAGGCTTCAGTTTAATCTACAATCAATCCAATACAAAGAGTGAATGGGAATATTTTGAATGGGAATGGGAATATATTTATCAGATTCAATGATCAACCTCCAACCAGTATGTTTCAGACCACTTCCTGGTACTATAATGTAAATTATAGCATCATATTTCAGACCATTTCCTGGTACTATACTGTAAATTATAGCACCACATTTCAGACCATTTCCTGGTACTATACTGTAAACTATAGCACCATATTTCAGACCACTTACTGGTACTATACTGTAAATTTTAGCATCATATTTCAGACCACTTTCTGGTACTATATTGTAAATTATAGTATCATATTTCAGACCACTTCCTGGTACTCTACTGTAAATTATAGCATCATATTTCAGAGGGAAATAATCACGTGTTATATTTGCGGCATTTTACAGGAAACAGGAAGGCACAGACACACATACACACACACACACACTTTTTTGGCCCAAGACAGTGTGTGTACTGGCTAAGCATGCCTGTTTTAAAGGATACATTGAATTCGTTTTGTTGTAAGGCTGATGAGCAGTGTGCAGGTGTAGCAAAATGCAATGTGCTAATGGCCAAACGCATGCAGAATCACATCACCAACCATGGGGGAACCTAATGAACATCTGCACATACTGCCTAGATAGACTACGCAGTGGGCATGCATGAAGAACACACGCACGCACACACACACACACACACACACACACACACACACACACACACACACACACACACACACACACAAACACACACACACAAACACACACACACACACACACACACAAACACACACACACAAACACACACACACACACACACACACACACACACACACACACACACACACACACACACACAACACACACACACACACACACACACACATACACACACACACACACACACACACACACACACACACACACACACACACACACACACACACACACACACACACACACACACACACACACTCTCCAGCCTCCTGAGAGAGGAATTAACCTGTTTGCAGTTCAAAGGAAGTCTTCAGTCCAGAAAAGGAAGAAAATGCTGTGCTCCCTGGATACATCAGCTGACCTCATGATGAATGTTGGATTCTATGCCTGGAAGCCAAGCATTCCTGCTATAGCTACATGTAATGTGAGCTTATACAAACCACTGTCTCTGTGCACGCACTTCATATTCTGAGCCCTAGAAGCATGCTGACTATAAGAACTATTGAATAATACTGGATGGAAGTGTAGTTGAATTGAGCCCTAGAAGCAAGCTGACTATAAGAACTACTGAATAATACTGGATGGAAGTGTAGTTGAATTGAGCCCTAGAAGCATGCTGACTATAAGAACTACTGAATAATACTGGATGGAAGTGTAGTTGAATTGAGCCCTAGCCATTTGGGATACAAAGCATGTGTGCCTGTCACTCAAAGTATTCCATGCTGTCATACAAGTCGATCCAGAGCATCCCAAACATGCTCGACGGGTGACATGTCTGGTGAGTAATGCAGGCCATGGAAGAACTGGGACATTTTCAACTTCCAGAAATGTTGTACAGAGACGGGACCGTGCATTATTGTGCATCAAGTGATGGCGGTGGACGAATGTCACGACAACGGGCATCAGGATCTCATCACAGTATCTCTGTGCATTCAAATTGCCATCGATATAATGCAACTGTGTTTGTAGTCCGTAGCATATGCCTGCCCATACCATAACCCCACTGCCACCATGGGGCACTCTGTTCACAATGTTGACACCAGCAAACTGCTCACCCACACGACGCCATACACGTGGTCTGCGGTTGTGAGGCCGAATGGACATACTGACAAATTCTGTAAAACGACGTTGGAAGTGGCTAATGGTAGAGAAATTAACATTTGATTCTCTGGCAACAGCTCTGGTGGACATTCCTGCAGTCATCATGCCAATTGCACACTACCTCAAAACTTGAGATATCTGTGCCATTGTGTTGTGCGGCCTTTTATTGTCCCCAGCACAAGGTGCACCTGTGTAATGATCATGCTGTTTAATCAGCTTCTTGATATGCCACACCTGTCAGTTGGATGGATTATCTTGGAAGAGGAGAAAAGCTCACTAACAGAGATGTAAACAAATTTGTGCACAACATTTTCACGAATTAAGCTTTTTGTGCGTATGGAACATTTCTGGGGTCTTTTATTTCAGCTCATGAAACATTAAACACTTTACATGTTTAGTTTATATATTTTTTCCAGTGTATATAGGAAAGTACAGTCTATGTGTTGTTGAAGATGGCACATTTAACCAATCAAAGTCTCTCTCCCCATCCCTTGCATCTGTCTATCCTGCACCAGTTCTGGTGAGGTAACCTAGTGGTTAGAGTGTAGAGGTGGCAGGTAGCCTATTGGATAGAATGTAGAGGTGGCAGGTAGCCTAGTGGTTAGAGTGTAGAGGTGGCAGGTAGCCTAGTGGTTAGAGTGTAGAGGTGGCAGGTAGCCTAGTGGTTAGAGTGTAGAGGTGGCAGGTAGCCTAGTGGTTAGAGTGTAGAGGTGGCAGGTAGCCTAGTGGTTAGAGTGTAGAGGTGGCAGGTAGCCTAGTGGTTAGAGTGTAGAGGAGGCAGGTAGCCTAGTGGTTAGAGTGTAGAGGTGGCAGGTAGCCTAGTGGTTAGAGTGTAGAGGTGGCAGGTAGCCTAGTGGTTAGAGTGTAGTGGTGGCAGGTAGCCTAGTGGTTAGAGTGTAGAGGTGGCAGGTAGCCTAGTGGTTAGAGTGTAGAGGTGGCAGGTAGCCTAGTGGTTAGAGTGTAGAGGTGGCAGGTAGCCTAGTGGTTAGAGTGTAGAGGTGGCAGGTAGCCTAGTGGTTAGAGTGTAGAGGGTGGCAGGTAGCCTAGTGGTTAGAGTGTAGAGTGGCAGGTAGCCTAGTGGTTAGAGTGTAGAGGTGGCAGGTAGCCTAGTGGTTAGAGTGTAGAGGTGGCAGGTAGCCTAGTGGTTAGAGCATTGGGCCAGTAATCGAACAGTTGTTAGATCGAATCCCCAAGCTGACAAGGTAAAAATCATCTGAAGAGGCAGAAGGAGATCTCGGACTTCCACATGACCTCTCCCTAGAGTGTGAAGGCTCAAGATTCTCTGCAGCAAAATATTGGACAACATCATGGCAATTCTTGGTTAATTGGAATACCTTCCCCAAATACATTGATCAACAATAAGGAGTTGGCTAATGTTGTAAAGGGTCCTACACACTATAATCGCTTGGGGGGCTGGCACAGCACTTTAGTTTGTCATTTCCCCTCACCACCCATACTTGCTTAGCCTTTTGCGTCTTAATGGCATTGACACAGGTTCTGGCGTGTCGGGGTAGATTATAGTGAGAGCTTGGCGGTAACGAGTGAATACCTCCTGTTGTTTGATGTCACAGGATTCACATTATTTAGAGAGATGGAAGAGAGTGAAGTTGGAGAAGTTCACTTCTCTCTCCATGGAATAACAACGACTATCTCTGCAAAGTCTGGCAACAATTGTCGCTATATCTTCTAACATGTCAGATATGATGAGCATCCTGAAAGTAACCCTAAAGACATTTCCTTAAATATTCCGTTGTGTCCTGAGTTTGTTGCTCATACCTTTTATATCCCAAAATGTAGGAGGTTTTTATACACAAATATAAGCTGTGGATCCTTCTCACAGAGTGTAGCCTCGTCCCTCTGTTCCCTCTGTCTCTGTCTCTGTCTCTGTCTCTCTCTCTCTCTCTCTCTCTCTCTCATCTCTCTCATCTCTCTCCTCTCTCTCTCTTCTCTCTCTCTCTTCCCTCATCTCCTCTCTCTCTCTCATCTCTCTCTCTCTCTCTCTCTCTCTCTCTTCTCTCTCTCTCTCTCTCCTCTCCTCTTCTCCTCTCTCTGTCTCTGTCCTCTGTCTCTGTCAATTCAATTCAAGGGCTTTATTGGCATGGGAAACATGTGTTAACATTGCCAAAGCAAGTGAGGTAGATAATATATCAAGTGAATATATAAAGTGAAATAAACAATAAAAATTAACAGTAAACATACACATACAGAAGTTTCAAAACAATAAAGACATTACAAATGTCATATATATATATATATATACAGTGTTTTAACAATGTACAAATGGTAAAGGACACAAGATAAAATAAATAAGCATAGATATGGGTTATATTTACAATGGTGTGTGTTCTTCACTGGTTGCCCTTTTCTCGTGGCAACAGGTCACAAATCTTGCTGCTGTGATGGCACACTGTGGAATTTCACCCAGTAGATATGGGAGTTTTTCAAAATTGGATTTGTTTTCGAATTCTTTGTGGATCTGTGTAATCTGAGGGAAATATGTCTCTCTAATACGGTCATACATTGGGCAGGAGGTTAGGAAGTGCAGCTCAGTTTCCACCTCATTTTGTGGGCAGTGAGCACATAGCCTGTCTTCTCTTGAGAGCCATGTCTACCTACGGCGGCCTTTCTCAATAGCAAGGCTATGCTCACTGAGTCTGTACATAGTCAAAGCTTTCCTTAATTTTGGGTCAGTCACAGTGGTCAGGTATTCTGCCGCTGTGTACTCTCTGTGTAGGGCCGAATAGCATTCTAGTTTGCTCAGTTTTTTGTTAATTCTTTCCAATGTGTCAAGTAATTATCTTTTGTTTTCTCATGATTTGGTTGGGTCTAATTGTGCTGCTGTCTTGGGGCTCTGTAGGGTGTGTTTGTGTTTGTGAACAGAGCCCCAGGACCACTTGCTTAGGGGACTCTTCTCCAGGTTCATCTCTCTGTAGGTGATGGCTTGGTTATGGAAGGTTTGGGAATCGCTTCATTTTAGGTGGTTGTAGAATTCAACGGCTCTTTTCTGGATTTTGATAATTAGTGGGTATCGGCCTAATTCTGCTCTGCATGCATTATTTGGTGTTCTAACGTTGTACACGGAGGATATTGTTGCAGAATTCTGCGCGCAGAGTCTCAATTTGGTGTTTGTCCCATTTTGTGAAGTCTTGGTTGGTGAGGGGACCAGACCTCACAACCATAAAGGTGTCTGTCTCTGTCTCTGTCTCTCTCTCTCTCTCTCTCTCTGTCTCTCTCTCTCTTCTCCTCGCTCTCTCCTGCTCTCTCTCACCACCCACTCTCTCTCTCTCTCTCTCTCTCTCCCTCTCTCTCTCACCACCACTCTTCCTCTCTCTCTCTCTCTCTCTCTCTCTCTCTCTCTCTC
>NC_034184.2:80392781-80475281 GCF_002021735.2 Oncorhynchus kisutch
CATTTGTCCATCGTTACAACACTGTACATAATATTACATTTGAAGTGTCTTTATTCTATAGAAAATGTTTACTGTTTTTTTTGTATTGTTAGTTTAACTTTTGTTTATTATCTATTTCACTTGCTTTGGCAATGTAAACATATGTTTCCCATGTCAATAAATCCCCTTTACTTTAATTGAAATTGGGTAGAGTGTCACGTTTGTTCGAATAAATGTCGGACTAAGGCACAGCGGATGTTAAGTTCCACATTATTGATTAGAAAGTGAAACTAAGTAAAGACAAAAACAAATAAACAACTAACAATGAACTGAGATGAGATGCTACGTGCAATAACTCAAAACAATATCCTATAAACACAGGTGGGGAAAAACAACTACTTAAATATGATCCCCAATTAGAAACAACGATTAACAGCTGCCTCGGGAATTGGGAATCATACACAATCACCAACATAGAAAAACAAACCTAGAACCCCACATAGAAGTAATAAACTAGACTAACGCCCCAGTCACGCCCTGACCTACTCTACCATAGAAAATAAGGATTATCTATGGTCAGGATGTGTGAGAGAGAGAAAGAGAAAGAGAGAATGAGAGACAGAGAGAGAGAGAGAGAGAGAGAGAGAGAGAGAGAGAGAGAGAGACAGAGAAAGAGGGACAGAGAGACAGAGAGAGAGAGAGAGAGAGACAGAGAGAGAGAGAGAGAGAGAGACAGAGAGAGAGAGAGAGAGAGAGAGAGAGAGAGAGACAACCACATTTGTTATGGTTCTGTGCTTCACTGAATGTGGGTAAGCTGCCTCTTTCAGGGTGACACAACTCATAACTAAACAGTGAGACTGAATAGCTGTCGTCTTTGCTGTTGGTTATGTGAAGGCTCCATGGTGTGTTTGAATACTCACTTTAACAGTTTTTTTTAGAGAGAGATTGTATTCTGTGTCGTTTGTCCTCTTTCTCTCTCTCTCCTTATTAAAATGAACTTAAATTCCCTTTGTTATCTCAAGTGCTAATTAAAGATTTCAGTGTCTTCTGATGTCTATAGCTTTACATAATTACAACCCAAGAGGTTTTCAAACTTCTTAGATTGCTTTATTCAGCATTAGAGGAGCAATTTGTTTAATTTCTCAAGAGTTTAACCTTGCTGACTGTGATGGAAGGGAGGCACCTGGTTGGACGCAAACTCATTTTCTTTCTGCCTTTCTGTCACAGGGTGGAAATGTGACAGTTTCTTGTGGATCTGGGTGCCAAAGTGAAGTAGCCTAGAGATCAGTGGTGGAAAAAGTACTCAACTGTCATACTTGAGTAAAAGTAAAGATACCTTAATAGACAATAACTCAAGTGAAAGTGAAAGTCACCCAGTAAAATACTACTTGAGTAAAAGTCTAAAAGTATTTGGTTTTAAATATACTTACGTAAGTATCAAAAGTAAATGGAATTGCTCAATTGTATTTAAGTATCAAAAGTAAAAGAAACATTATAAATCATTTCAAATTCCTTATATTAAACAAACCAGAAGGCACCATTTGTTGTTGTTGACAGATAGCCAGTGGCCAGACTCCAAAACTCAGACATCATTGACAAACAAAGCATTATGTGTTTAGTGAGTCCTCCAGATCAGAGGCAGTAGGGATGACCAGAGATGTTCTCTGTTTAGTGAGTCCTCCAGATCAGAGGCAGTAGGGATGACCAGGGATGTTCTCTGTTTAGTGAGTCCTCCAGATCAGAGGCAGTAGGGATGACCAGGGATGTTCTCTGTTTAGTGAGTCTGCCAGATCAGAGGCAGTAGGGATGACCAGGGATGTTCTCTGTTTAGTGAGTCCTCCAGACCAGAGGCAGTAGGGATGACCAGGGATGTTCTCTGTTTAGTGAGTCCACCAGATCAGAGGCAGCAGGGATGACCAGGGATGTTCTCTGTTTAGTGAGTCCGCCAGATCAGAGGCAGTAGGGAGGACCAGGGATGTTCTCTGTTTAGTGAGTCCACCAGATCAGAGGCAGTAGGGATGACCTGGGATGTTCTCTGTTTAGTGAGTCCTCCAGATCAGAGGCAGTAGGGATGACCAGAGATGTTCTCTGTTTAGTGAGTCCTCCAGATCAGAGGCAGTAGGGATGACCAGGGATGTTCTCTGTTTAGTGAGTCTGCCAGATCAGAGTCAGTAGGGATGACCAGGGATGTTCTCTGTTTAGTGAGTCCTCCAGACCAGAGGCAGTAGGGATGACCAGGGATGTTCTCTGTTTAGTGAGTCCACCAGATCAGAGGCAGTAGGGATGACCAGGGATGTTCTCTGTTTAGTGAGTCCTCCAGATCAGAGGCAGTAGGGATGACCAGGGATGTTCTCTGTTTAGTGAGTCCACCAGATCAGAGGCAGTAGGGATGACATGGGATGTTCTCTGTTTAGTGAGTCCTCCAGATCAGAGGCAGCAGGGATGACCAGGGATGTTCTCTGTTTAGTGAGTCTGCCAGATCAGAGGCAGTAGGGATGACCAGGGATGTTCTCTGTTTAGTGAGTCTGCCAGATCAGAGGCAGTAGGGATGACCAGGGATGTTCTCTGTTTAGTGAGTCCTCCAGATCAGAGGCAGTAGGGATGACCAGGGATGTTCTCTGTTTAGTGAGTCCTCCAGATCAGAGGCAGTAGGGATGACCAGGGATGTTCTCTGTTTAGTGAGTCTGCCAGATCAGAGGCAGTAGGGAGGACCAGGGATGTTCTCTGTTTAGTGAGTCCGCCAGATCAGAGGCAGCAGGGATGACCAGGGATGTTCTCTGTTTAGTGAGTCCGCCAGATCAGAGGCAGTAGGGAGGACCAGGGATGTTCTCTGTTTAGTGAGTCCTCCAGATCAGAGGCAGTAGGGATGACCAGGGATGTTCTCTGTTTAGTGAGTCCACCAGATCAGAGGCAGTAGGGATGACCAGGAATGTTCTCTGTTTAGTGAGTCCTCCAGATCAGAGGCAGTAGGGATGACCAGGGATGTTCTCTGTTTAGTGAGTCTGCCAGATCAGAGTCAGTAGGGATGACCAGGGATGTTCTCTGTTTAGTGAGTCCTCCAGACCAGAGGCAGTAGGGATGACCAGGGATGTTCTCTGTTTAGTGAGTCCACCAGATCAGAGGCAGTAGGGATGACCAGGGATGTTCTCTGTTTAGTGAGTCCTCCAGATCAGAGGCAGTAGGGATGACCAGGGATGTTCTCTGTTTAGTGAGTCCACCAGATCAGAGGCAGTAGGGATGACATGGGATGTTCTCTGTTTAGTGAGTCCTCCAGATCAGAGGCAGCAGGGATGACCAGGGATGTTCTCTGTTTAGTGAGTCTGCCAGATCAGAGGCAGTAGGGATGACCAGGGATGTTCTCTGTTTAGTGAGTCCTCCAGATCAGAGGCAGCAGGGATGACCAGAGATGTTCTCTGTTTAGTGAGTCCTCCAGATCAGAGGCAGTAGGGATGACCAGGGATGTTCTCTGTTTAGTGAGTCCTCCAGATCAGAGGCAGTAGGGATGACCAGGGATGTTCTCTGTTTAGTGAGTCTGCCAGATCAGAGGCAGTAGGGAGGACCAGGGATGTTCTCTGTTTAGTGAGTCCGCCAGATCAGAGGCAGCAGGGATGACCAGGGATGTTCTCTGTTTAGTGAGTCCGCCAGATCAGAGGCAGTAGGGAGGACCAGGGATGTTCTCTGTTTAGTGAGTCCTCCAGATCAGAGGCAGTAGGGATGACCAGGGATGTTCTCTGTTTAGTGAGTCCACCAGATCAGAGGCAGTAGGGATGACCAGGAATGTTCTCTGTTTAGTGAGTCCTCCAGATCAGAGGCAGTAGGGATGACCAGGGATGTTCTCTGTTTAGTGAGTCCTCCAGATCAGAGGCAGTAGGGATGACCAGGGATGTTCTCTGTTTAGTGAGTCTGCCAGATCAGAGTCAGTAGGGATGACCAGGGATGTTCTCTGTTTAGTGAGTCCTCCAGACCAGAGGCAGTAGGGATGACCAGGGATGTTCTCTGTTTAGTGAGTCCACCAGATCAGAGGCAGTAGGGATGACCAGGGATGTTCTCTGTTTAGTGAGTCCTCCAGATCAGAGGCAGTAGGGATGACCAGGGATGTTCTCTGTTTAGTGAGTCCACCAGATCAGAGGCAGTAGGGATGACATGGGATGTTCTCTGTTTAGTGAGTCCTCCAGATCAGAGGCAGCAGGGATGACCAGGGATGTTCTCTGTTTAGTGAGTCTGCCAGATCAGAGGCAGTAGGGATGACCAGGGATGTTCTCTGTTTAGTGAGTCCTCCAGATCAGAGGCAGCAGGGATGACCAGAGATGTTCTCTGTTTAGTGAGTCCTCCAGATCAGAGGCAGTAGGGATGACCAGGGATGTTCTCTGTTTAGTGAGTCCTCCAGATCAGATGCAGTAGGGATGACCAGGGATGTTCTCTGTTTAGTGAGTCCTCCAGATCAGAGGCAGTAGGGATGACCAGGGATGTTCTCTGTTTAGTGCGTCCGCCAGATCAGAGGCAGTAGGGATGACCAGGGATGTTCTCTGTTTAATGAGTCCTCCAGACCAGAGGCAGTAGGGATGACCAGGGATGTTCTCTGTTTAGTGAGTCCACCAGATCAGAGGCAGTAGGGATGACCAGGGATGTTCTCTGTTTAGTGAGTCCTCCAGATCAGAGGCAGCAGGGATGACCAGAGATGTTCTCTGTTTAGTGAGTCCTCCAGACCAGTTAACCCACTGTTCCTAGACCAGTTAACCCACTGTTCCTAGACCAGTTATCCCACTGTTCCTAGACCAGTTAACCCACTGTTCCTAGACCAGTTAACCCACTGTTCCTAGACCAGTTAACCCACTGTTCCTAGACCAGTTAACCCACTGTTCCTAGACCAGTTAACCCACTGTTCCTAGGACAGTTAACCCACTGTTCCTAGACCAGTTAACCCACTGTTCCTAGACCAGTTAACCCACCGTTCCTAGACCAGTTATCCCACTGTTCCTAGACCAGTTAACCCACTGTTCCTAGACCAGTTAACCCACTGTTCCTAGACCAGTTAACCCACTGTTCCTAGACCAGTTAACCCACTGTTCCTAAACCAGTTAACCCACTGTTCCTAGACCAGTTAACCCACTGTTCCTAGACCAGTTAACCCACTGTTTCTAGACCAGTTAACCCACTGTTCCTAGACCAGTTAACCCACTGTTCCTAGACCAGTTAACTCACTGTTCCTAGACCAGTTATCCCACTGTTCCTAGACCAGTTATCCCACTGTTCCTAGACCAGTTAACCCACTGTTCCTAGACCAGTTAACCCACTGTTCCTAGACTGTCATTGGGAATAATAGTTTCTTCTTAACTGCCTAGTTAAATGAAGGTTAAAAACAGAACTGGGTAAGGTTTAGAAGTTCACGTTGTCCAGGAACATTTACAAACCATGCAATTTAAAATGACGCTAACAAATAGCCAAAGTAATAAAAAGGCACAGGAAGTAGTACAGTCCTGGAGGTGGGCTTCCATATTATTTCATCCATTCCTCTCCATGAGAGGTTTAAAACAAGCAAACAACATACAATTAACCAATGCAATCAGTCACACCTGTGACATATCCTTACATTTTTGGGGACTTGGAAGATATAAATTGTGATTTTGACATTTATTTCCAGTAAATATGTTTACATCCTGGTCTTTCATGCCTTTAGTAACATCATATTTAATCATTCTTTAATATCATTTCTAAGAAACTAATATGTCATATTTTTTGTCATTTTGAGTGTGCATTATCAGCACAAGTAGCATCGCATAATCTATTTACTGATTCATGAACAATTAGTATCATTGATCTTAAATCACATTGTGGGCATGTGGTTACCAAATGGTTACAACAGTTGGCAACATGGGCCAGAGTTTCCATTTCAAAACCAATGAGACAAGTTCTTTGCTCACATTCCATCACTCTTGGGGCGGCAGGGTAGCCTAGTGGTTAGGAGCGTTGGACTAGTAACCGGAAGGTTGCGAGGTACAAGTCTGTCGTTCTGCCCCTGAACAGGCAGTTAACCCACTGTTCCTAGGACGTCATTGAAAATAAGACTGACTTGCCTAGTTAAATAAAGGTAAAATAAAAAATAAAAAAATTAACTCTTGATGTGCTCAAAATGGTCTCTGTACCCTGTGCTCTGACTAGCCCCTCCTTCCTGTGCTCTAACTAGCCCCACATCCCTGTGCTCTGACTAGACCCTCCTTCCTGTGCTCTGACTAGACCCTCCTCCCTGTGCTCTGACTAGCCCCTCCTCCCTGTGCTCTGACTAGCCCCTCCTTCCTGTGCTCTGACTAGCCCCTCCTTCCTGTGCTCTGACTAGACCCTCCTTCCTGTGCTCTGACTAGACCCTCCTCCCTGTGCTCTGACTAGCCCCTCCTTCCTGTGCTCTGACTAGCCCCTCCTTCCTGTGCTCTGACTAGCCCCTCCTTCCTGTGCTCTGACTAGCCCCTCCTCCCTGTGCTCTGACTAGCCCCTCCTCCCTGTGCTCTGACTAGCCCCTCCTTCCTGTGCTCTGACTAGCCCCTCCTTCCTGTGCTCTGACTAGACCCTCCTTCCTGTGCTCTGACTAGACCCTCCTCCCTGTGCTCTGACTAGACCCTCCTTCCTGTGCTCTGACTAGACCCTCCTTCCTGTGCTCTGACTAGACCCTCCTTCCTGTGCTCTGACTAGACCCTCCTTCCTGTGCTCTGACTAGACCCTCCTTCCTGTGCTCTGACTAGCCCCACATCCCTGTGCTCTGACTAGACCCTCCTCCCTGTGCTCTGACTAGCCCCTCCTCCCTGTGCTCTGACTAGCCCCTCCTTCCTGTGCTCTGACTAGCCCCTCCTTCCTGTGCTCTGACTAGACCCTCCTTCCTGTGCTCTGACTAGACCCTCCTCCCTGTGCTCTGACTAGACCCTCCTTCCTGTGCTCTGACTAGACCCTCCTTCCTGTGCTCTGACTAGACCCTCCTTCCTGTGCTCTGACTAGACCCTCCTTCCTGTGCTCTGACTAGACCCTCCTTCCTGTGCTCTGACTAGCCCCACATCCCTGTGCTCTGACTAGACCCTCCTCCCTGTGCTCTGACTAGCCCCTCCTCCCTGTGCTCTGACTAGCCCCTCCTCCCTGTGCTCTGACTAGCCCATCTCCCTGTGCTCTGACTAGCCCCACCTCCCTGTGCTCTGACTAGCCCCACCTCCCTGTGCTCTGACTAGCCCCTCCTTCCTGTGCTATGACAAGCCCCACCTCCCTGTGCTCTGACTAGACCCTCCTTCCTGTGCTCTGACTAGACCCTCCTTCCTGTGCTCTGACTAGACCCTCCTTCCTGTGCTCTGACTAGACCCTCCTTCCTGTGCTCTGACTAGCCCCACATCCCTGTGCTCTGACTAGACCCTCCTCCCTGTGCTCTGACTAGCCCCTCCTCCCTGTGCTCTGACTAGCCCCTCCTCCCTGTGCTCTGACTAGCCCATCTCCCTGTGCTCTGACTAGCCCCACCTCCCTGTGCTCTGACTAGCCCCACCTCCCTGTGCTCTGACTAGCCCCTCCTTCCTGTGCTATGACAAGCCCCACCTCCCTGTGCTCTGACTAGCCCCACCTCCCTGTGCTCTGACTAGCCCCACCTCCCTGTGCTCTGACTAGACCCACCTCCCTGTGCTCTGACTAGCCCCTCCTCCCTGTGCTCTGACTAGCCCCACCTCCCTGTGCTCTGACTAGCCCCACCTCCCTGTGCTCTGACTAGCCCCTGTGTACCACTAACCCTCGTCCCTGACATTGACTCTCCTCTTCCTCTCCTCTTCCTCAGTCACTTTAAAGTGTAGTGAGACACTCCTCAGTTGCCAGCTCCATCCAGAGCTGAGGAGAGGAACTTGGCAGATCTATCCCCCAGGCAAGCACTTTATTCCTTGGCCAACATTGCTGACTTGGTCCCCGGGCATTCTCCATGGCAGGAACATATAGGGTGGGGTCATTCCATCTCCTCTCCCCTCATCCGACTCTCCCTTATTCTCTTCTGTTCTCTTCCTCTCCTCTCCTCCGACTCCCCCTCTTCTCTTCCTCTCCTCTCATCCAACTCTCCCCCCCTCCCCTCCCCTCTTCTCTTCTCTTCTCTTCTCTTCTCATCCTCTCCTCTCCTCTCATCCAACTCTCTCCTCTTCTCTTCTCATCCTCTCCTCTACTCTCTTCCGACTCTCCCCTCTTCTCTTCTCTTATCTTCCTCTCTTCTCATCCGACTCTCCCCTCTTCTCTTCTCATCCTCTCCTCTCATCCGACTCTCCCCTCTTCTCTTATCTTCCTCTCCTCTCATCCAACTCTCCGATCTTCTCTTCTCATCCTCTCCTCTCCTCTCATCCAACTCTCCCCTCTTCTCTTCTCATCCTCTCCTCTCATCCTACTCTCCCCTCTTCTCATCATCTCCTCTCCTCTCATCCGACTCTCCCCTCTTCTCGTCTCATCCTCTCCTCTACTCTCATCTGACTCTCCCCTCTTCTCTTCCTCTCCTCTCATCCGACTCTCCCCTCTTCTCTTCCTCTCCTCTCATCCGACTCTCCCCTCTTCTCTTCCTCTCCTCTCATCCGACTCTCCCCTCTTCTCTTCCTCTCATCCGACTCTCCCCTCTTCTCTTCCTCTCATCCGACTCTCCCCTCTTCTCTTCCTCTCCTCTCATCCGACTCTCCCTTCTTCTCTTCCTCTCATCCGACTCTCCCCTTTTCTTTTCCTCTCATCGGACTCTCCCCTCTTCTCTTCCTCTCCTCTCATCCGACTCTCCCCTCTTCTCTTCCTCTCATCCGACTCTCCCCTCTTCTCTTCTCTTCCTCTCATCCGCCTCTCCCCTCTTCTCTTCCTTTCATCCGACTCTCCCCTCTTCTCTCCCTCTCCTCTCATCCGACTCTCCCCTCTTCTCTTCCTTTCATCCGACTTTCCCCTCTTCTCTTCCTCTCCTCTCATCCGACTCTCCCCTCTTCTCTTCCTCTCCTCCGACTCTCTCCTCTTCTCTTCCTCTCCTCTCATCTGAATCTCCCCTCTTCTCTTCCTCTCCTCTCATCAGACTCTCCCCTCTTCTCTTCCTCTCCTCTCATCCGACTCTCCCCTCTTCTCTTCCTCTCCTCTCATCCGACTCTCCACTCTTATCTTCCTCTCATCCGACTCTCCCCTCTTCTCTTCCTCTCATCCGACTCTCCCCTCTTCTCTTCCTCTCATCCGACTCTCCCCTCTTCTCTTCCTCTCATCCGACTCTCCCCTCTTATCTTCCTCTCATCCGACTCTCCCCTCTTCTCTTCCTCTCATCCGACTCTCCCCTCTTCTCTTCCTCTCATCCGACTCTCCCCTCTTCTCTTCCTCTCATCCGACTCTCCCCTCTTGTCTTCCTCTCCTCTCATCCGACTCTCCCCTCTTCTCTTCCTCTCATCCGACTCTCCCCTCTTCTCTTCCTCTCATCTGACTCTCCCCTCTTCTCTTCCTCCCCCTCATCTGACTCTCCCCTTTTCTCTTCTCTTCCTCACCTCTCCTTATGTGTTTGAGTGTGGGACAAGGATGGATATCTGTTCTGTGTCAGCGTTTTCCCTCTTCATGCTCATCTTGTCCTTAGTGTTTGAAGTCTAAAATACAAAATGTATGCTTGCCTGCTTACCCTTATCGGTCTTATTCCGCTTTGCATGTACAGGCAAGAGGTGAGGACAGGGTGTGTGTGTGTGTGTGTGTGTGTATGTGTGTGTGTGTGTGTGTGTGTGTGTCTCGTATTGCTATTCAATGTGTTCCAGAAGTGAGTGGCCCACTGAGGAAAACAATAAAGTACCAATGACAGATGGTCCTCTTTATTGTGTCCTGAAATTCAAACACTGAGTGTCTTTACCGTTTTTCATCCTCTCTGCTCTCCTCTGCCTGGTTATGGGCCACTAACACCTCTCCATCTGGTCCTACAGTAGTCATTAAAAACCTCTCCATCTGGTCCTACAGTAGTCATGAAACACCTCTCCATCTGGTCCTACAGTAGTCATTAAACACCTCTCCATCTGGTCCTACAGTAGTCATTAAACACCTCTCCATCTGGTCCTACAGTAGTCATGAAACACCTCTCCTCCTGTTCCTACAGTAGTCATTAAACACCTCTCCATCTGGTCCTACAGTAGTCATTAAGCACCTCTCCATCTGGTCCTACAGTAGTCATTAAACACCTCTCCATCTGTTCCTACAGTAGTCATTAAACACCTCTCCATCTGGTCCTACAGTAGTCATTAAACACCTCTCCTTCTGTTCCTACAGTAGTCATTAAGCACCTCTCCTCCTGGTCCTACATTAGTCATTAAACACCTCTCCATCTGGTCCTACAGTAGTCATTAAGCACCTCTCCATCTGGTCCTACAGTAGTCATTAAACACCTCTCCATCTGGTCCTACAGTAGTCATTAAACACCTCTCCATCTGGTCCTACAGTAGTCATTAAGATCAAATCAAATCAAATCAAATCAAATGAATTTATATAGCCCTTCGTACATCAGCCGATATCTCAAAGTGCTGTACAGAAACCCAGCCTAAAACCCCAAACAGCAAGCAATGCAGGTGTAGAAGCACGGTGGCTAGGAAAAACTCCCTAGAAAGGCCAAAACCTAGGAAGAAACCTAGAGAGGAACCAGGCTATGTGGGGTGGCCAGTCCTCTTCTGGCTGTGCCGGGTGGAGATTATAACAGAACATGGCCAAGATGTTCAAATGTTCATAAATGACCAGCATGGTCGAATAATAATAAGGCAGAACAGTTGAAACTGGAGCAGCAGCACAGTCAGGTGGAAGTTGAAACTGGAGCAGCAGCATGGCCAGGTGGACTGGGGACAGCAAGGAGTCATCATGTCAGGTAGTCCTGGGGCATGGTCCTAGGGCTCAGGTCCTCCGAGAGAGAGAAAGAAAGAGAGAAGGAGAGAATTAGAGAACGCACACTTAGATTCACACAGGACACCGAATAGGACAGGAGAAGTACTCCAGATATAACAAAGTGACCCCAGCCCCCCGACACATAAACTACTGCAGCATAAATACTGGAGGCTGAGACAGGATGGGTCAGGAGACACTGTGGCCACATCCGAGGACACCCCCGGACAGGGCCAAACAGGAAGGATATAACCCCACCCACTTTGCCAAAGCACAGCCCCCACACCACTAGAGGGATATCTACATTTTTTGGTTCTAGTCAGGATTCTAGCAGCCGTATTTAGCACTAACTGAAGTTTAACCAAGCACCTCTCCATCTGGTCCTACAGTAGTCATTAAACACCTCTCCATCTGGTCCTACAGTAGTCATTAAACACCTCTCCATCTGGTCCTACAGTAGTCATTAAGCACCTCTCCTCCTGGTCCTACAGTAGTCATTAAACACCTCTCCATCTGGTCCTACAGTAGTCATTAAACACCTCTCCATCTGGTCCTACAGTAGTCATTAAGCATCTCTCCTCTCGGACCGAGACGACACATCGGGCGAGACGTCGGAGGAAAATAAAGAACAGGGATCCTAACAAACAAGTCCTATTTTTTTGTAATCAAGTGGACGTTGATTAATTCAGTTATGTCAAGATTAATGTGGTGTGATACAGTGGAGTGTTGCTGACCGGGTCTGGTGCTGGAGAGGTCTTAGGAGGACAGGAGAGAGTCTAGTTTAGAGATGGTGGAGTTTTGATTATCCCAAAATATCATTAAATATAATATCCACAGGCAGTTAGTATCAGTGTGTGTTTTCTAAGTGTGTGTGTGTGTGTCTTGTATGGCTTAATATTCTCAATAATATTATTCCCATCGAGCAATGATTCCCCTTTTCTCTGTCATTTATTTTGATAACCAACCACATCTCATAAACACTCTCATGGTCAATTAAACCCTTTTCTTTAAATAGACCGAACAAAACTATACACTTAAAATAAATAAATAAATTATTGGTTCAAAGTTTCATGAGCTGAAATAAAACATCCCAGAATATTTCCAGATGCACAAAAAGCTTATTTCTCTCAAAAGTTGGTTTATATCCCTGTTAGTGAGCAAGATCCAACTGACAGGTGTGGCATTTCAAGAAGCTGATTAAACAGCATGATCATTACACAGGTGCACCTTGTGCTGGGGACAATAAAAGGCCACTTTAAAATGTGCAGTTTTGTCATACAACACAATACCACAGATGTCTTGAGTTTTGAGGTAGTGTGCAATTGTCATGCTGACTGCAATTTCCACCAGAGCTGTTGCCAGTTAATTTCTCCACCATAAGCCTGCTCCCCAGTGGGTGGGTATGGCTCCCCAGTGGGTGGGCATGGCTCCCAAGTGGGTGGGTGTAACGATTTTCTTTAGGTGAAGTAGAGGCGGACCAAAACGCAGCATGATTATATTGATTCATGTTTAATAAACAAAGATAAACATCAACACTACAAAACAATAAAAGTGGAAAACCAAAAACAGCCCTATCTGGCACAAAACACAGAGACAGGAACAATCACCCACAAACACACAGTGGAACCCAGGCTACCTAAATATGGTTCCCAATCAGAGACAATGACTAACACCTGCCTCTGATTGAGAACCATATCAGGCCAGACATAGCAATAGACAAACAAGACATCCAACATAGAATGCCCAATCAGATCACACCCTGACCAACCAAAACATAGAAACATACAAAGCAAACTATGGTCAGGGTGTGCCCCCAAGGTGCGGACTCCGGCCGCAAAACCTGAACCTATTGGGGAGGGTCTGGGTGGGCATCTGTCCGCGGTGGCGGCTCTGGTGCTGGACGTGGCCCCCACTTCACCGTAGTCTTAGTCCCCCACCTTGTCCGCTTCCGTGGCCTCCTAGCCACAGCGACCCTACTTAATGACCCCACTGGACTGAGGGGCAGCTCAGGACAGAGGGGCGGCAGCTCGGGACAGAGGGGCGGCAGCTCGGGACAGAGGGGCGGCAGCTCGGGACAGAGGGGCGGAAGCTCTTGGCTGAGGGGCTCTGGGCTGAGGGGCTCTGGTGGCTCTGGGCTGAGGGGCTCTGGCGGCTCTGGGCTGAGGGGCTCTGGCGGCCCCTGGCTGACTGGCGGCACTGGCGGCCCCTGGCTGACTGGCGGCACTGGCGGCCCCTGGCTGACTGGCGGCACTGGCGGCCCCTGGCTGACTGGCGGCACTGGCGGCCCCTGGCTGACTGGCGGCACTGGCGGCCCCTGGCTGACTGGCGGCACTGGCGGCTCCTGGCAGACTGGCAGCACTGGCGGCGCTGGGCAGATTGGTGGCTCAGGCGGCGCTGGGCAGACGGGTGGCTCAGGCGGCGCTGGGCAGACGGGTGGCTCAGGCGGCGCTAGGCAGACGGGTGGCTCAGGCGGCGCTGGGCAGACGGGAAGCTCAGATGGCGCTGGGCAGACGGGAAGCTCCGGCAACGCTGGAGAGGAAGGCTCTGGCAGCGCTGGACTAAGGAGCTCTGGCGCCTCTGGAATGAGGGGCTCTTGCGCCTCTGGACTGAGGGGCGGGAGCTCTGGCAGCGCCGAATAGGCGGGAGACTCCGGCTGCGCTGGAGAGGAGGAAGGCTCTGGCAGCGCTGGAGAGGCGGGAGGCTCCGACAGCGCTGGGAGAGGAGGAAGGCCATGTAAGGATGAGCCGGAGTGACAGCCTGGTGCGGGGGGCTGCCACCGGAGGGCTGGTGCGTGGAGGTGGTGACGGATAGACCGGACCGTGCAGGCGCACTGGAGCTCTGGAGCACCGAGTCTGCCCAACCTTACCTGGTTGAATGCGGCGAGGTGGAATAGCCCACACTGGGCTATGCAGGCGAACCGGGGACACCGTGCGCAAGGCTGGTGCCATGTAAGCCGGCCCAAGGAGACGCACTGGAGACCAGATGCGTAGAGCCGGCTTCATGGCACTTCTCGATGCCCACTCTAGCCCGGCCGATACGCGGAGCTGGAATGTAGCGCACCGGGCTATGCACCCACACTGGGGACACCGTGCGCTCCACCGCATAACACGGTGCCTGCCCAGACTCTCTCGCCCCCCGGTAAGCACAGGAAGTTGGCGCAGGTCTCCTACCTGCTTCGCCACACTTCCTGTGTGCCCCCCCCAAGACATTTTTGGGGCTGACTCTAGGGCTTCCATCCGCTCTGCCGTGCTAGCTCCTCATAATGCCGCCTCTCTGCTTTTGCTGCCTCCAGCTCGGCTTTGGGGCGGCAATATTCCCCTGGCTCTGCCCAGGGTCCTTTCCCGTCTAGAATCTCCTCCCAAGTCCATTTCTCCAAATAGTGCAGCCTCTCCCACTGCTGCTGCTGCTGCTGCTGCTGCCTCTGTTGCTTCTCCTGCTGCTGCTTTTGCCGTTGCCCGTCACCACGCCGCTTGGTCCTGTTGTGGTCCTGTTGTGGTGGGTGATTCTGTAACGATTTTCTTTAGGTGAAGTAGAGGCGGACCAAAACGCAGCATGATTACATTGATTCATGTTTAATAAACAAAGATAAACATCAACACTACAAAACAATAAACATGGAAAACCAAAAACAGCCCTATCTGGTGCAAAATACAGAGACAGGAACAATCACCCACAAACACACAGTGAAACCCAGGCTACCTAAATATGGTTCCCAATCAGAGACAATGACTAACACCTGCCTCTGATTGAGAACCATATCAGGCCAGACAGAGAAATAGACAAACAAGACATCCAACATAGAATGCCCAATCAGATCACACCCTGACCAACCAAAACATAGAAACATACAAAGCAAACTATGGTCAGGGTGTGACAGTGGGCCTATCCCCTCCCAGGCGGCCTAATTTATTTATTTAAATGGACTGATTTCCTGATATAAACTGTAATACAGTAAAATCGTGAAATTGTCACATGTTGAGTTAATATTTTTGTTGAGTATAGATTATGATTTCAAACTCCCCCTTCTTGAGTCATATTTAGAGCTCGGCCTCCTGCCCAAACCACAGAGGAGCCACCCACATATTTGTCACACCATGTACACATTTCTCTCTCTCCCTCGTTCCCCCTGTTTCTCACTCCTCCTCTTTCTCTACCTGACCACATTCCATCTTTTTCTCCATCTCTCTATTTCTGTCTGAATGAATCCCCTCTCTTTCTCCATCACTCTAATCTCTCTATCTCTGTCTGAATGAATCCCCTCTCTTTCTCCATCACTCTAATCTCTCTATCTCTGTCTGAATGAATCCCCTCTCTTTCTCCATCACTCTAATCTCTCTATCTCTGTCTGAATGAACCCCCTCTCTTTCTCCATCACTCTAATCTATCTATCTATCCCCTCCTTCCACCTCCCCCTCCTCCCACCTCTCCCCCCTCTCCTCCCCTCTCCTCCCCTCTCCCTCCACCTCTCCTCCCCTCTCCTCCTCCCACCTCTCCTTCCCTCTCCTCCCACCTCTCCTCCCCTCTCCTCCTCCCACCTCTCCTCCCTCTCCTCCTCCCACCTCTCATCTCCTCTCCCTCTACCTCTCCTCCCCTCTCCTCTCCTCCCCTCTCCCTCCACTTCTCCTCCCATCTCATACCCTCTCCCTCCACCCCTCCTCCCCTCTCATCCCCTCTCCTCCCACCTCTCCTCCCCTCTCCCTCCACTTCTCCTCCCATCTCATCCCCTCTCCCCCACCTATCCTCCCTCTCCCCCTCCCACCTCTCATCTCCTCTCCCTCTACCTCTCCTCCCCTCTCCCTCCCCTCTCCCTCCACTTCTCCTCCCATCTCATCCCCTCTCCTCCCACCTCTCCTCCCCTCTCATCCCCTCTCCTCCCACCTCTCCTCCCCTCTCCTCCACCTCTCATCCCAAACTCCCTCCACCTTCAGTTGATTGATTTCCTCATGTAAACTGTAATTCAATAAAATCGTGAAATTCTCCTCCCCTCTACTCCACCTCCCCTCTCCCTCCACCTCTCATCCCCTCTCCCTCCACCTCACCTCCCCTCTACTCCATCTCTCATCCCCTCTCCCTCCACCTCTCCTCCCCTCTCCTCCCCTCTCATCCCCACTCCCTCCACCTCTCCCCCCCTCTACTCCCCTCTCATCACCTCTCATCCCCTCTCCCTCCACCTCTCCTCCCTTATCCTCCCCTCTCATCCCCTCTATTCCACCTCTCCTCCCCTCTCCTCCCCTCTACTCCACCTCTCATCCCCTCTCCCTCCACCTCTCCTCTCCTCTCCTCCCCTCTCATCCCCTCTCCCTCCACCTCTCCTCTCATCCCCTCTCATCCCCTCTCCCACCATCTCTCCTCCCCTCTCCTCCCCTCTCATCCCCTCTCCCTGCACCTCTCCTCCCTTATCCTCCCCTTTCATCCCCTCTCCACTCCTCTCATCCCCTCTCCCTCCACCTCTCCTCCCCTCTCCTCCCCTCTCATCCCCTCTCCGTCCAACTCTCATCCCCTCTTCCTCCAACTACAGTTGACTGATTTCCTTATATAAACTGTAATTCAGTCAATCCTCCTCTCCTCTCCTCTCCTCTCCTCTCCTCTCCTCTCCTCTCCTCTCCTCTCCTCTCCTCTCCTCTCCTCTCCTCTCCTCTCCTCTCCTCTCCTCTCCTCTCCTCTCCTCTCCTCTCCTCTCCTCTCCTCTCCTCTCCTCTCCTCTCCTCTACTCTACTCTACTCTACTCTACTCCACCTCACCACCCCTCTCCATCCACCTTTCCTCCACCTTTCTTCCTCTCCACTCCCCTCTAATCCCTTCTCCTCCCCTTTCCACTCCCCTCCCCCTCCACCTCTCCTCCCCTCTACTCCCTTCCCCCCAACTCTCCTCTTTCTCTCCGTCCACCTCTCCTCTTTCTCTCCATCCACCTCTCCTCTTTCTCTCCCTCCACCTCTCCTCTTTCTCTCCCTCCACCTCTCCTCTTTCTCTCCCTCCATCTCTCCTCTTTCTCTCCCTCCACCTCTCCTCTTTCTCTCCCTCCACCTCTCCTCTTTCTCTCCCTCCACCTCTCCTCTTTCTCTCCCTCCACCTCTCCTCTTTCTCTCCCTCCACCTCTCCTCTTTCTCTCCCTCCACCTCTCCTCTTTCTCTCCCCTTGCTCTCCCCCCACCTCTCCTCTCCTTCCCTCTCTTCCCCTCCCCTCTCCCCTTTCTCTCCCTCCACCTCTCAGTCCCTCTCCTCCCCTCCCCTCTCCCCTTTCTCTCCCTCCACCTCTCCTTCCCTCTCCTCTCCTTCCCTCTCCTCCCCTTCCCTCTACTCCAACCAAAATACACAACCCTATTTCCCTCAATCCGAGGCTCTAGCCGAGGTTAATCAAAATCAGTCTGTTTAAGTTGGAGATATGCCGGGGCGGCAGATAGCCTAGTGGTTAGAGTGTAGAGGAGGCAGGTAGCCTCGTGGTTAGAGTGTAGAGGAGGCAGGTAACCCAGTGGTTAGAGTGTAGAGGTGGCAGGTTGCCTAGTGGTTAGAGTGTAGAGGTGTCAGGTAGCCTAGTGGTTAGAGTGTAGAGGAGGCAGGTAGCCTAGTGGTTAGAGTGTAGAGGAGGCAGGTAGCCTAGTGGTTAGAGTGTAGAGGAGGCAGGTAGCCTAGTGGTTAGAGTGTAGAGGTGACAGGTAGCCTAGTGGTTAGAGTGTGGAGGAGGCAGGTAGCCTAGCGGTTAGAATGTAGAGGAGGCAGGAAGCCTAGTGGTTAGAGTGAGAGGTGACAGGTAGCCTAGTGGTTAGAGTGTGGAGGAGGCAGGGAGCCTAGTGGTTAGAATGTAGAGGAGGCAGGTAGCCTAGTGGTTAGAGTGTAGAGGAGGCAGGTAGCCTAGTGGTTAGAGTGTAGAGGAGGCAGGTAGCCTAGTGGTTAGAGTGTAGAGGTGACAGGTAGCCTAGTGGTTAGAGTGTGGAGGAGGCAGGTAGCCTAGCGGTTAGAATGTAGAGGAGGCAGGAAGCCTAGTGGTTAGAGTGAGAGGTGACAGGTAGCCTAGTGGTTAGAGTGTGGAGGAGGCAGGGAGCCTAGTGGTTAGAATGTAGAGGAGGCAGGTAGCCTAGTGGTTCGAGTGTAGAGGAGGCATGTAGCCTAGTGGTTAGAGTGTAGAGGAAGCAGGTATAGTGGTTAGAGTGTAGAGGTGGCAGGTAGCCTGGTGGTTAGAGTGTAGAGGCGGCTGGTAGCCTGGTGGTTAGAGTGTAGATGCGGCTGGTAGCCTAGTGGTTAGAGTGTAGAGGAGGCAGGTAGCCTTGTGGTTAGAGTGTAGAGGAGGCAGGTAGCCTCGTGGTTAGAGTGTAGAGGTGGCAGGTAGCCTGGTGGTTAGAGTGTAGAGGCGGCTGGTAGCCTGGTGGTTAGAGTGTAGATGAGGCTGGTAGCCTAGTGGTTAGAGTGTAGAGGAGGCAGGTCGCCTTGTGGTTAGAGTGTAGAGGAGGCAGGTAGCCTCGTGGTTAGAGTGGAGAGGCAGCAGGTATCCTGGTGGTTAGAGTGAGAGGTGACAGGTAGCCTTGTGGTTAGAGTGTAGAGGAGGCATGTAGCCTAGTTGTTAGAGTGTAGAGGAGGCAGGTATAGTGGTTAGAGTGTGGAGGTGGCAGGTAGCCTAGTGGTTAGAGTGTAGAGGCGGCAGGTAACCTAGTGGTTAGAGTGTAGAGGAGGCAGGTAGCCTGGTGGTTAGAGTGTAGATGCGGCTGGTAGCCTAGTGGTTAGAGTGTAGAGGAGGCAGGTAGCCTTGTGGTTAGAGTGTAGAGGAGGCAGGTAGCCTCGTGGTTAGAGTGGAGAGGCAGCAGGTATCCTGGTGGTTAGAGTGTAGAGGTGACAGGTAGCCTTGTGGTTAGAGTGTAGAGGAGGCATGTAGCCCAGTTGTTAGAGTGTAGAGGAGGCAGGTATAGTGGTTTGAGTGTAGAGGTGGCAGGTAGCCTAGTGGTTAGAGTGTAGAGGCGGCTGGTAGCCTGGTGGTTAGAGTGTAGAGGAGGCAGGTAACCCAGTGGTTAGAGTGTAGAGGTGGCAGGTTGCCTAGTGGTTAGAGTGTAGAGGTGTCAGGTAGCCTAGTGGTTAGAGTGTAGAGGAGGCAGGTAGCCTAGTGGTTAGAGTGTAGAGGAGGCAGGTAGCCTAGTGGTTAGAGTGTAGAGGAGGCAGGTAGCCTAGTGGTTAGAGTGTAGAGGTGACAGGTAGCCTAGTGGTTAGAGTGTGGAGGAGGCAGGTAGCCTAGCGGTTAGAATGTAGAGGAGGCAGGAAGCCTAGTGGTTAGAGTGAGAGGTGACAGGTAGCCTAGTGGTTAGAGTGTGGAGGAGGCAGGGAGCCTAGTGGTTAGAATGTAGAGGAGGCAGGTAGCCTAGTGGTTAGAGTGTAGAGGAGGCAGGTAGCCTAGTGGTTAGAGTGTAGAGGAGGCAGGTAGCCTAGTGGTTAGAGTGTAGAGGTGACAGGTAGCCTAGTGGTTAGAGTGTGGAGGAGGCAGGTAGCCTAGCGGTTAGAATGTAGAGGAGGCAGGAAGCCTAGTGGTTAGAGTGAGAGGTGACAGGTAGCCTAGTGGTTAGAGTGTGGAGGAGGCAGGGAGCCTAGTGGTTAGAATGTAGAGGAGGCAGGTAGCCTAGTGGTTCGAGTGTAGAGGAGGCATGTAGCCTAGTGGTTAGAGTGTAGAGGAAGCAGGTATAGTGGTTAGAGTGTAGAGGTGGCAGGTAGCCTGGTGGTTAGAGTGTAGAGGCGGCTGGTAGCCTGGTGGTTAGAGTGTAGATGCGGCTGGTAGCCTAGTGGTTAGAGTGTAGAGGAGGCAGGTAGCCTTGTGGTTAGAGTGTAGAGGAGGCAGGTAGCCTCGTGGTTAGAGTGTAGAGGTGGCAGGTAGCCTGGTGGTTAGAGTGTAGAGGCGGCTGGTAGCCTGGTGGTTAGAGTGTAGATGAGGCTGGTAGCCTAGTGGTTAGAGTGTAGAGGAGGCAGGTCGCCTTGTGGTTAGAGTGTAGAGGAGGCAGGTAGCCTCGTGGTTAGAGTGGAGAGGCAGCAGGTATCCTGGTGGTTAGAGTGAGAGGTGACAGGTAGCCTTGTGGTTAGAGTGTAGAGGAGGCATGTAGCCTAGTTGTTAGAGTGTAGAGGAGGCAGGTATAGTGGTTAGAGTGTGGAGGTGGCAGGTAGCCTAGTGGTTAGAGTGTAGAGGCGGCAGGTAACCTAGTGGTTAGAGTGTAGAGGAGGCAGGTAGCCTGGTGGTTAGAGTGTAGATGCGGCTGGTAGCCTAGTGGTTAGAGTGTAGAGGAGGCAGGTAGCCTTGTGGTTAGAGTGTAGAGGAGGCAGGTAGCCTCGTGGTTAGAGTGGAGAGGCAGCAGGTATCCTGGTGGTTAGAGTGTAGAGGTGACAGGTAGCCTTGTGGTTAGAGTGTAGAGGAGGCATGTAGCCCAGTTGTTAGAGTGTAGAGGAGGCAGGTATAGTGGTTTGAGTGTAGAGGTGGCAGGTAGCCTAGTGGTTAGAGTGTAGAGGCGGCTGGTAGCCTGGTGGTTAGAGTGTAGAGGCGGCAGGTAACCTAGTGGTTAGAGTGTAGAGGTGGCAGGTAGCCTAGTGGTTAGAGTGTAGGGGTGTCAGGTAGCCTGGTGGTTAGAGTGTAGAGGCGGCTGGTAGCCTGGTGGTTAGAGTGTAGATGCGGCTGGTAGCCTAGTGGTTAGAGTGTAGAGGAGGCAGGTAGCCTTGTGGTTAGAGTGTAGAGGAGGCAGGTAGCCTCGTGGTTAGAGTGGAGAGGCAGCAGGTATCCTGGTGGTTAGAGTGTAGAGGTGACAGGTAGCCTTGTGGTTAGAGTGTAGAGGAGGCATGTAGCCTAGTTGTTAGAGTGTAGAGGAGGCAGGTATAGTGGTTAGAGTGTAGAGGAGGCAGGTAGCCTATTGGATAGAGTGTAGAGGAGGCAGGTATAGTGGTTAGAGTGTAGAGGTGGCAGGTATCCTAGTGGTTAGTGTGTAGAGGCGGCAGGTAACCTAGTGGTTAGAGTGTAGAGGTGGCAGGTAGCCTAGTGGTTAGAGTGTAGAGGTGTCAGGTAGCCTAGTGGTTAGAGTGTGTAGGAGGCAGGTAGCCTAGTGGTTAGAGTGTATAGGAGGCAGGTAGCCTAGTGGTTAGAGTGTAGAGGTGTCAGGTAGCCTAGTGGTTAGAGTGTAGAAACGGCAGGTAACCTAGTGGTTAGAGTGTAGAGGAGGCAGGTAGCCTAGTTGTTAGAGTGTAGAGGAGGCAGGTATAGTGGTTAGAGTGTAGAGGAGGCAGGTAGCCTAGTGGTTAGAGTGTAGAGGAGGCAGGTAGTCTAGTGGTTAGAGTGTAGAGGAGGCAGGTAGCCTAGTGGTTAGAGTGTAGAGGAGGCAGGTAGCCTAGTGGTTAGAGTGTAGAGGTGACAGGTAGCCTAGTGGTTAGAGTGTGGAGGAGGCAGGTAGCCTAGCGGTTAGAATGTAGAGGAGGCAGGAAGCCTAGTGGTTAGAGTGAGAGGTGACAGGTAGCCTAGTGGTTAGAGTGTGGAGGAGGCAGGGAGCCTAGTGGTTAGAATGTAGAGGAGGCAGGTAGCCTAGTGGTTCGAGTGTAGAGGAGGCATGTAGCCTAGTGGTTAGAGTGTAGAGGAAGCAGGTATAGTGGTTAGAGTGTAGAGGTGGCAGGTAGCCTGGTGGTTAGAGTGTAGAGGCGGCTGGTAGCCTGGTGGTTAGAGTGTAGATGCGGCTGGTAGCCTAGTGGTTAGAGTGTAGAGGAGGCAGGTAGCCTTGTGGTTAGAGTGTAGAGGAGGCAGGTAGCCTCGTGGTTAGAGTGTAGAGGTGGCAGGTAGCCTGGTGGTTAGAGTGTAGAGGCGGCTGGTAGCCTGGTGGTTAGAGTGTAGATGAGGCTGGTAGCCTAGTGGTTCGAGTGTAGAGGAGGCAGGTCGCCTTGTGGTTAGAGTGTAGAGGAGGCAGGTAGCCTCGTGGTTAGAGTGGAGAGGCAGCAGGTATCCTGGTGGTTAGAGTGAGAGGTGACAGGTAGCCTTGTGGTTAGAGTGTAGAGGAGGCATGTAGCCTAGTTGTTAGAGTGTAGAGGAGGCAGGTATAGTGGTTAGAGTGTGGAGGTGGCAGGTAACCTAGTGGTTAGAGTGTAGAGGCGGCAGGTAACCTAGTGGTTAGAGTGTAGAGGAGGCAGGTAGCCTGGTGGTTAGAGTGTAGATGCGGCTGGTAGCCTAGTGGTTAGAGTGTAGAGGAGGCAGGTAGCCTTGTGGTTAGAGTGTAGAGGAGGCAGGTAGCCTCGTGGTTAGAGTGGAGAGGCAGCAGGTATCCTGGTGGTTAGAGTGTAGAGGTGACAGGTAGCCTTGTGGTTAGAGTGTAGAGGAGGCATGTAGCCCAGTTGTTAGAGTGTAGAGGAGGCAGGTATAGTGGTTTGAGTGTAGAGGTGGCAGGTAGCCTAGTGGTTAGAGTGTAGAGGCGGCAGGTAACCTAGTGGTTAGAGTGTAGAGGTGGCAGGTAGCCTAGTGGTTAGAGTGTAGGGGTGTCAGGTAGCCTGGTGGTTAGAGTGTAGAGGCGGCTGGTAGCCTGGTGGTTAGAGTGTAGATGCGGCTGGTAGCCTAGTGGTTAGAGTGTAGAGGAGGCAGGTAGCCTTGTGGTTAGAGTGTAGAGGAGGCAGGTAGCCTCGTGGTTAGAGTGGAGAGGCAGCAGGTATCCTGGTGGTTAGAGTGTAGAGGTGACAGGTAGCCTTGTGGTTAGAGTGTAGAGGAGGCATGTAGCCTAGTTGTTAGAGTGTAGAGGAGGCAGGTATAGTGGTTAGAGTGTAGAGGAGGCAGGTAGCCTATTGGATAGAGTGTAGAGGAGGCAGGTATAGTGGTTAGTGTGTAGAGGCGGCAGGTAACCTAGTGGTTAGAGTGTAGAGGTGGCAGGTAGCCTAGTGGTTAGAGTGTAGAGGTGACAGGTAGCCTTGTGGTTAGAGTGTAGAGGAGGCATGTAGCCTAGTTGTTAGAGTGTAGAGGAGGCAGGTATAGTGGTTAGAGTGTAGAGGAGGCAGGTAGCCTATTGGATAGAGTGTAGAGGAGGCAGGTATAGTGGTTAGTGTGTAGAGGCGGCAGGTAACCTAGTGGTTAGAGTGTAGAGGTGGCAGGTAGCCTAGTGGTTAGAGTGTAGAGGTGTCAGGTAGCCTAGTGGTTAGAGTGTGTAGGAGGAAGGTAGCCTAGTGGTTAGAGTGTATAGGAGGCAGGTAGCCTAGTGGTTAGAGTGTAGAGGTGTCAGGTAGCCTCGTGGTTAGAGTGTAGAAACGGCAGGTAACCTAGTGGTTAGAGTGTAGAGGAGGCAGGTAGCCTAGTTGTTAGAGTGTAGAGGAGGCAGGTAGTCTAGTGGTTAGAGTGTAGAGGAGGCAGGTAGCCTCGTTGTTAGAGTGTAGAGGAGGCAGGTAGCCTAGTGGTTAGAATGTGGAGGAGGCAGGTAGCCTAGTGGTTAGAGTGTAGAGGAGGCAGGTAGCCTTGTGGTTAGAGTGTAGAGGAGGCAGGTAGCCTCGTGGTTAGAGTGTAGAGGTGGCAGGTAGCCTGGTGGTTAGAGTGTAGAGGCGGCTGGTAGCCTGGTGGTTAGAGTGTAGATGCGGCTGGTAGCCTAGTGGTTAGAGTGTAGAGGAGGCAGGTAGCCTTGTGGTTAGAGTGTAGAGGAGGCAGGTAGCCTCGTGGTTAGAGTGGAGAGGCAGCAGGTATCCTGGTGGTTAGAGTGTAGAGGTGACAGGTAGCCTTGTGGTTAGAGTGTAGAGGAGGCATGTAGCCTAGTTGTTAGAGTGTAGAGGAGGCAGGTATAGTGGTTTGAGTGTAGAGGTGGCAGGTAGCCTAGTGGTTAGAGTGTAGAGGCGGCAGGTAACCTAGTGTTTAGAGTGTAGAGGTGGCAGGTAGCCTAGTGGTTAGAGTGTAGGGGTGTCAGGTAGCCTGGTGGTTAGAGTGTAGGGGAGGCAGGTAACCTCGTGGTTAGAGTGTAGAGGAGGCAGGTAACCCAGTGGTTAGAGTGTAGAGGTGGCAGGTTGCCTAGTGGTTAGAGTGTAGAGGTGTCAGGTAGCCTAGTGGTTAGAGTGTAGAGGAGGCAGGTAGCCTAGTGGTTAGAGTGTAGAGGAGGCAGGTAGCCTAGTGGTTAGAGTGTAGAGGAGGCAGGTAGCCTAGTGGTTAGAGTGTAGAGGTGGCAGGTAGCCTAGTGGTTAGAGTGTGGAGGAGGCAGGTAGCCTAGCGGTTAGAATGTAGAGGAGGCAGGAAGCCTAGTGGTTAGAGTGAGAGGTGACAGGTAGCCTAGTGGTTAGAGTGTGGAGGAGGCAGGGAGCCTAGTGGTTAGAATGTAGAGGAGGCAGGTAGCCTAGTGGTTCGAGTGTAGAGGAGGCATGTAGCCTAGTGGTTAGAGTGTAGAGGAAGCAGGTATAGTGGTTAGAGTGTAGAGGTGGCAGGTAGCCTGGTGGTTAGAGTGTAGAGGCGGCTGGTAGCCTGGTGGTTAGAGTGTAGATGCGGCTGGTAGCCTAGTGGTTAGAGTGTAGAGGAGGCAGGTAGCCTTGTGGTTAGAGTGTAGAGGAGGCAGGTAGCCTCGTGGTTAGAGTGTAGAGGTGGCAGGTAGCCTGGTGGTTAGAGTGTAGAGGCGGCTGGTAGCCTGGTGGTTAGAGTGTAGATGAGGCTGGTAGCCTAGTGGTTAGAGTGTAGAGGAGGCAGGTCGCCTAGTTGTTAGAGTGTAGAGGAGGCAGGTATAGTGGTTTGAGTGTAGAGGTGGCAGGTAGCCTAGTGGTTAGAGTGTAGAGGCGGCAGGTAACCTAGTGGTTAGAGTGTAGAGGTGGCAGGTAGCCTAGTGGTTAGAGTGTAGGGGTGTCAGGTAGCCTGGTGGTTAGAGTGTAGAGGCGGCTGGTAGCCTGGTGGTTAGAGTGTAGATGCGGCTGGTAGCCTAGTGGTTAGAGTGTAGAGGAGGCAGATAGCCTTGTGGTTAGAGTGTAGAGGAGGCAGGTAGCCTCGTGGTTAGAGTGGAGAGGCAGCAGGTATCCTGGTGGTTAGAGTGTAGAGGTGACAGGTAGCCTTGTGGTTAGAGTGTAGAGGAGGCATGTAGCCTAGTTGTTAGAGTGTAGAGGAGGCAGGTATAGTGGTTAGAGTGTAGAGGAGGCATGTAGCCTATTGGATAGAGTGTAGAGGAGGCAGGTATAGTGGTTAGAGTGTAGAGGTGGCAGGTATCCTAGTGGTTAGTGTGTAGAGGCGGCAGGTAACCTAGTGGTTAGAGTGTAGAGGTGGCAGGTAGCCTAGTGGTTAGAGTGTAGAGGTGTCAGGTAGCCTAGTGGTTAGAGTGTGTAGGAGGCAGGTAGCCTAGTGGTTAGAGTGTATAGGAGGCAGGTAGCCTAGTGGTTAGAGTGTAGAGGTGTCAGGTAGCCTCGTGGTTAGAGTGTAGAAACGGCAGGTAACCTAGTGGTTAGAGTGTAGAGGAGGCAGGTAGCCTAGTTGTTAGAGTGTAGAGGAGGCAGGTATAGTGGTTAGAGTGTAGAGGAGGCAGGTAGCCTAGTGGTTAGAGTGTAGAGGAGGCAGGTAGTCTAGTGGTTAGAGTGTAGAGGAGGCAGGTAGCCTCGTTGTTAGAGTGTAGAGGAGGCAGGTAGCCTAGTGGTTAGAATGTGGAGGAGGCAGGTAGCCTAGTGGTTTGAGTGTAGAGGAGGCAGGTAGTCTAGTGGTTAGACTGTAGAGGCGGCAGGTAACCTAGTGGTTAGAGTGTAGAGGTGGCAGGTAGCCTAGTGGTTAGAGTGTAGAGGAGGCATGTAGCCTAGTTGTCAGAGTGTAGAGGAGGCAGGTATAGTGGTTAGAGTGTAGAGGAGGCAGGTAGCCTATTGGATAGAGTGTAGAGGAGGCAGGTATAGTGGTTAGAGTGTAGAGGTGGCAGGTAGCCTAGTGGTTAGTGTGTAGAGGCGGCAGGTAACCTAGTGGTTAGAGTGTAGAGGAGGCAGGTAGCCTAGTGGTTAGAGTGTAGATGAGGTAGGTAGCCTAGTGGTTAGAGTGTAGAGGAGGCAGGTAGCCTAGTGGTTAGAGTGTAGAGGTGGCCGGTAGCCTAGTGGTTAGAGTGTGGAGGAGGCAGGTATAGTGGTTAGAGTGTAGAGGAGGCAGGTAGCCTAGTGGTTAGAGTGTAGAGGAGGCAGGTAGCCTAGTGGTTAGAGTGTAGAGGAGGCAGGTAGCCTAGCGGTTAGAGTGTAGAGGAGGCAGGTAGCCTAGTGGTTAGAGTGTAGAGGAGGCAGGTAGCCTAGTGGTTCGAGTGTAGAGGAGGCAGGTAGCCTAGTGGTTAGAGTGTAGAGGTGGCAGGTAGCCTGGTGGTTAGAGTGTAGAGGCGGCTGGTAGCCTGGTGGTTAGAGTGTAGCGGAGGAAGGTAGTAGCCTAGTGGTTAGAGTGTAGAGGCTACAGGTAGCCTAGTGGTTAGAGTGTAGAGGAGGCAGGTAGCCTAGTGGTTAGAGTGTAGATGAGGTAGGTAGCCTAGTGGTTAGAGTGTAGAGGAGGCAGGTAGCCTAGTGGTTAGAGTGTAGAGGAGGCAGGTAGCCTAGTGGTTAGAGTGTAGAGGTGGCAGGTAGCCTAGTGGTTAGAGTGTAGAGGAGGCAGGTATAGTGGTTAGAGTGTAGAGGAGGCAGGTAGCCTAGTGGTTAGAGTGTAGAGGAGGCAGGTAGCCTAGTGGTTAGAGTGTAGAGGAGGCAGGTAGCCTAGTGGTTAGAGTGTAGAGGAGGCAGGTAGCCTAGTGGTTAGAGTGGAGAGGCAGCAGGTATCCTGGTGGTTAGAGTTTAGAGGTGACAGGTAGCCTTGTGGTTAGAGTGTAGAGGAGGCATGTCAAATCAAATCAAATTTTATTTGTCACATACACATGGTTAGCAGATGTTAATGCGAGTGTAGCGAAATGCTTGTGCTTCTAGTTCCGACAATGCAGTAATAACGAACAAGTAATCTAACTAACAATTCCAAAAAACTACTGTCTTATACACAGTGTAAGGGCATAAAGAATATGTACATAAGGATATATGAATGAGTGATGGTACAGAGGAGCATAGGCAAGATACAGTAGATGTTATCGAGTTCAGTATATACATGTGAGATGAGTATGTAAACAAAGTGGCATAGTTAAAGTGGCTAGTGATACATGTATTACATAAGGATGCAGTCGATGATATAGAGTACAGTATCTACGTATGCATATGAGATGAATAATGTAGGGTAAGTAACATTATATAAGGTAGCATTGTTTAAAGTGGCTAGTGATATATTTACATCATTTCCCATCAATTCCCATTATTAAAGTGGCTGGAGTAGAGTCAGTGTCGTTGACAGTGTGTTGGCAGTAGCCACTCAATGTTAGTGGTGGCTGTTTAACAGTCTGATGGCCTTGAGATAGAAGCTGTTTTTCAGTCTCTCGGTCCCAGCTTTGATGCACCTTTACTGACCTCGCCTTCTGGATGACAGCGGGGTGAACAGGCAGTGGCTCGGGTGGTTGATGTCCTTGATGATCTTTATGGCCTTCCTGTAGCATCGGGTGGTGTAGGTGTCCTGGAGGGCAGGTAGTTTGCCCCCGGTGATGCGTTGTGCAGACCTCACTACCCTCTGGAGAGCCTTACGGTTGAGGGCGGTGCAGTTGCCATACCAGGCGGTGATACAGCCCGCCAGGATGCTCTCGATTGTGCATCTGTAGAAGTTTGTGAGTGCTTTTGGTGACAAGCCGAATTTCTTCAGCCTCCTGAGGTTGAAGAGGCGCTGCTGCGCCTTCCTCACGATGCTGTCTGTGTGAGTGGACCAATTCAGTTTGTCTGTGATGTGTATGCCGAGGAACTTAAAACTTGCTACCCTCTCCACTACTGTTCCATCGATGTGGATGGGGGGGTGTTCCCTCTGCTGTTTCCTGAAGTCCACAATCATCTCCTTAGTTTTGTTGACGTTGAGTGTGAGGTTATTTTCCTGACACCACACTCCGAGGGCCCTCACCTCCTTCCTGTAGGCCGTCTCGTCGTTGTTGGTAATCAAGCCTACCACTGTTGTGTCGTCCGCAAACTTGATGATTGAGTTGGAGGCGTGCGTGGCCACGCAGTCGTGGGTGAACAGGGAGTACAGGAGAGGGCTCAGAACGCACCCTTGTGGGTCCCCAGTGTTGAGGATCAGCGGGGAGGAGATGTTGTTGCCTACCCTCACCACCTGGGGGCGGCCCGTCAGGAAGTCCAGTACCCAGTTGCACAGGGCGGGGTCGAGACCCAGGGTCTCGAGCTTGATGACGAGCTTGGAGGGTACTATGGTGTTGAATGCCGAGCTGTAGTCGATGAACAGCATTCTCACATAGGTATTCCTCTTGTCCAGATGGGTTAGGGCAGTGTGCAGTGTGGTTGAGATTGCATCGTCTGTGGACCTATTTGGGCGGTAAGCAAATTGGAGTGGGTCTAGGGTGTCAGGTAGGGTGGAGGTGATATGGTCCTTGACTAGTCTCTCAAAGCACTTCATGATGACGGATGTGAGTGCTACGGGGCGGTAGTCGTTTAGCTCAGTTACCTTAGCTTTCTTGGGAACAGGAACAATGGTGGCCCTCTTGAAGCATGTGGGAACAGCAGACTGGTATAGGGATTGATTGAATATGTCCGTAAACACACCGGCCAGCTGGTCTGCGCATGCTCTGAGGGCGCGGCTGGGGATGCCGTCTGGGCCTGCAGCCTTGCGAGGGTTAACACGTTTAAATGTCTTACTCACTTCGGCTGCAGTGAAGGAGAGACCGCATGTTTTCGTTGCAGGCCGTGTCAGTGGCACTGTATTGTCCTCAAAGCGGGCAAAAAAGTTATTTAGTCTGCCTGGGAGCAAGACATCCTGGTCCGTGACTGGGCTGGGTTTCTTCCTGTAGTCCGTGATTGACTGTAGACCCTGCCACATGCCTCTTGTGTCTGAGCCGTTGAATTGAGATTCTACTTTGTCTCTGTACTGGCGCTTAGCTTGTTTGATAGCCTTGCGGAGGGAATAGCTGCACTGTTTGTATTCAGTCATGTTACCAGACACCTTGCTATGATTAAAAGCAGTGGTTCGCGCCTTCTGTTTCACACGAATGCTGCCATCAATCCACGGTTTCTGGTTAGGGAATGTTTTAATCGTTGCTATGGGAACGACATCTTCAACGCACGTTCTAATGAACTCGCACACCGAATCAGCGTATTCGTCAATGTTGTTGTCTGAGGCAATACGAAACATCTCCCAGTCCACGTGATGGAAGCAGTCTTGGAGTGTAGAGTCAGCTTGGTCAGACCAGCGTTGGACAGACCTCAGCGTGGGAGCTTCTTGTTTTAGTTTCTGTCTGTAGGCAGGGATCAACAAAATGGAGTCGTGGTCAGCTTTACCGAAAGGGGGGCGGGGCAGGGCCTTATATGCATCGTGGAAGTTAGAGTAACTATGATCCAGGGTCTTTCCACCCCTGGTTGCGCAATCGATATGCTGATAAAATTTAGGGAGTCTTGTTTTCAGATTAGCCTTGTTAAAATCCCCAGCTACAATGAATGCAGCCTCCGGATAAATCGTTTCCAGTTTGCAGAGAGTTAAATAAAGTTGGTTCAGAGCCACCGATGTGTCTGCTTGGGGGGGATATATGTAGCCTAGTTGTTAGAGTGTAGAGGAGGCAGGTATAGTGGTTAGAGTGTAGAGGAGGCAGGTAGCCTAGTGGTTAGAGTGTAGAGGAGGCAGGTATAGTGGTTAGAGTGTAGAGGAGGCAGGTAGCCTAGTGGTTAGAGTGTAGAGGAGGCAGGTAGCCTAGTGGTTAGAATGTAGAGGATGCAGGTAGCCTAGTGGTTAGAGTGTAGAGGAGGCAGGTAGAATAGTGGTTAGAGTGTAGAGGAGGCAGGTAGCCTAGTGGTTAGAGTGTGTAGGAGGCAGGTAGCCTAGTGGTTAGAGTGTATAGGAGGCAGGTAGCCTAGTGGTTAGAGTGTAGAGGTGTCAGGTAGCCTCGTGGTTAGAGTGTAGAAACGGCAGGTAACCTAGTGGTTAGAGTGTAGAGGAGGCAGGTAGCCTAGTTGTTAGAGTGTAGAGGAGGCAGGTATAGTGGTTAGAGTGTAGAGGAGGCAGGTAGCCTAGTGGTTAGAGTGTAGAGGAGGCAGGTAGTCTAGTGGTTAGAGTGTAGAGGAGGCAGGTAGCCTCGTTGTTAGAGTGTAGAGGAGGCAGGTAACCTAGTGGTTAGAATGTGGAGGAGGCAGGTAGCCTTGTGGTTAGAGTGTAGAGGAGGCAGGTAGCCTCGTGGTTAGAGTGTAGAGGTGGCAGGTAGCCTGGTGGTTAGAGTGTAGAGGCGGCTGGTAGCCTGGTGGTTAGAGTGTAGATGCGGCTGGTAGCCTAGTGGTTAGAGTGTAGAGGAGGCAGGTAGCCTTGTGGTTAGAGTGTAGAGGAGGCAGGTAGCCTCGTGGTTAGAGTGGAGAGGCAGCAGGTATCCTGGTGGTTAGAGTGTAGAGGTGACAGGTAGCCTTGTGGTTAGAGTGTAGAGGAGGCATGTAGCCTAGTTGTTAGAGTGTAGAGGAGGCAGGTATAGTGGTTTGAGTGTAGAGGTGGCAGGTAGCCTAGTGGTTAGAGTGTAGAGGCGGCAGGTAACCTAGTGGTTAGAGTGTAGAGGTGGCAGGTAGCCTAGTGGTTAGAGTGTAGGGGTGTCAGGTAGCCTGGTGGTTAGAGTGTAGGGGAGGCAGGTAACCTCGTGGTTAGAGTGTAGAGGAGGCAGGTAACCCAGTGGTTAGAGTGTAGAGGTGGCAGGTTGCCTAGTGGTTAGAGTGTAGAGGTGTCAGGTAGCCTAGTGGTTAGAGTGTAGAGGAGGCAGGTAGCCTAGTGGTTAGAGTGTAGAGGAGGCAGGTAGCCTAGTGGTTAGAGTGTACAGGAGGCAGGTAGCCTAGTGGTTAGAGTGTAGAGGTGGCAGGTAGCCTAGTGGTTAGAGTGTGGAGGAGGCAGGTAGCCTAGCGGTTAGAATGTAGAGGAGGCAGGAAGCCTAGTGGTTAGAGTGAGAGGTGACAGGTAGCCTAGTGGTTAGAGTGTGGAGGAGGCAGGGAGCCTAGTGGTTAGAATGTAGAGGAGGCAGGTAGCCTAGTGGTTCGAGTGTAGAGGAGGCATGTAGCCTAGTGGTTAGAGTGTAGAGGAAGCAGGTATAGTGGTTAGAGTGTAGAGGTGGCAGGTAGCCTGGTGGTTAGAGTGTAGAGGTGGCAGGTAGCCTGGTGGTTAGAGTGTAGAGGCGGCTGGTAGCCTGGTGGTTAGAGTGTAGATGAGGCTGGTAGCCTAGTGGTTAGAGTGTAGAGGAGGCAGGTCGCCTTGTGGTTAGAGTGTAGAGGAGGCAGGTAGCCTCGTGGTTAGAGTGGAGAGGCAGCAGGTATCCTGGTGGTTAGAGTGAGAGGTGACAGGTAGCCTTGTGGTTAGAGTGTAGAGGAGGCATGTAGCCTAGTTGTTAGAGTGTAGAGGAGGCAGGTATAGTGGTTAGAGTGTGGAGGTGGCAGGTAGCCTAGTGGTTAGAGTGTAGAGGCGGCAGGTAACCTAGTGGTTAGAGTGTAGAGGAGGCAGGTAGCCTGGTGGTTAGAGTGTAGATGCGGCTGGTAGCCTAGTGGTTAAAGTGTAGAGGAGGCAGGTAGCCTTGTGGGTAGAGTGTAGAGGAGGCAGGTAGCCTCGTGGTTAGAGTGGAGAGGCAGCAGGTATCCTGGTGGTTAGAGTGTAGAGGTGACAGGTAGCCTTGTGGTTAGAGTGTAGAGGAGGCATGTAGCCTAGTTGTTAGAGTGTAGAGGAGGCAGGTATAGTGGTTTGAGTGTAGAGGTGGCAGGTAGCCTAGTGGTTAGAGTGTAGAGGCGGCAGGTAACCTAGTGGTTAGAGTGTAGAGGTGGCAGGTAGCCTAGTGGTTAGAGTGTAGGGGTGTCAGGTAGCCTGGTGGTTAGAGTGTAGAGGCGGCTGGTAGCCTGGTGGTTAGAGTGTAGATGCGGCTGGTTGCCTAGTGGTTAGAGTGTAGAGGAGGCAGATAGCCTTGTGGTTAGAGTGTAGAGGAGGCAGGTAGCCTCGTGGTTAGAGTGAAGAGGCAGCAGGTATCCTGGTGGTTAGAGTGTAGAGGTGACAGGTAGCCTTGTGGTTAGAGTGTAGAGGAGGCATGTAGCCTAGTTGTTAGAGTGTAGAGGAGGCAGGTATAGTGGTTAGAGTGTAGAGGAGGCAGGTAGCCTATTGGATAGAGTGTAGAGGAGGCAGGTATAGTGGTTAGAGTGTAGAGGTGGCAGGTATCCTAGTGGTTAGTGTGTAGAGGCGGCAGGTAACCTAGTGGTTAGAGTGTAGAGGTGGCAGGTAGCCTAGTGGTTAGAGTGTAGAGGTGTCAGGTAGCCTAGTGGTTAGAGTGTGTAGGAGGCAGGTAGCCTAGTGGTTAGAGTGTATAGGAGGCAGGTAGCCTAGTGGTTAGAGTGTAGAGGTGTCAGGTAGCCTCGTGGTTAGAGTGTAGAAACGGCAGGTAACCTAGTGGTTAGAGTGTAGAGGAGGCAGGTAGCCTAGTTGTTAGAGTGTAGAGGAGGCAGGTATAGTGGTTAGAGTGTAGAGGAGGCAGGTAGCCTAGTGGTTAGAATGTAGAGGAGGCAGGTAGTCTAGTGGTTTGAGTGTAGAGGAGGCAGGTAGTCTAGTGGTTAGACTGTAGAGGCGGCAGGTAACCTAGTGGTTAGAGTGTAGAGGTGGCAGGTAGCCTAGTGGTTAGAGTGTAGGGGTGTCAGGTAGCCTGGTGGTTAGAGTGTAGAGGAGGCAGGTAGCCTTGTGGTTAGAGTGTAGAGGAGGCAGGTAGCCTCGTGGTTAGAGTGGAGAGGCAGCAGGTATCCTGGTGGTTAGAGTGTAGAGGTGACAGGTAGCCTTGTGGTTAGAGTGTAGAGGAGGCATGTAGCCTAGTTGTCAGAGTGTAGAGGAGGCAGGTATAGTGGTTAGAGTGTAGAGAAGGCAGGTAGCCTATTGGATAGAGTGTAGAGGAGGCAGGTATAGTGGTTAGAGTGTAGAGGTGGCAGGTAGCCTAGTGGTTAGTGTGTAGAGGCGGCAGGTAACCTAGTGGTTAGAGTGTAGAGGAGGCAGGTAGCCTAGTGGTTAGTGTGTAGAGGCGGCAGGTAACCTAGTGGTTAGAGTGTAGAGGAGGCAGGTAGCCTAGTGGTTAGAGTGTAGATGAGGTAGGTAGCCTAGTGGTTAGAGTGTAGAGGAGGCAGGTAGCCTAGTGGTTAGAGTGTAGAGGTGGCCGGTAGCCTAGTGGTTAGAGTGTGGAGGAGGCAGGTATAGTGGTTAGAGTGTAGAGGAGGCAGGTAGCCTAGTGGTTAGAGTGTAGAGGAGGCAGGTAGCCTAGTGGTTAGAGTGTAGAGGAGGCAGGTAGCCTAGCGGTTAGAGTGTAGAGGAGGCAGGTAGCCTAGTGGTTAGAGTGTAGAGGAGGCAGGTAGTCTAGTGGTTAGAGTGTAGAGGAGGCAGGTAGCCTCGTTGTTAGAGTGTAGAGGAGGCAGGTAACCTAGTGGTTAGAATGTGGAGGAGGCAGGTAGCCTAGTGGTTAGAGTGTAGAGGAGGCAGGTAGCCTTGTGGTTAGAGTGTAGAGGAGGCAGGTAGCCTCGTGGTTAGAGTGTAGAGGTGGCAGGTAGCCTGGTGGTTAGAGTGTAGAGGCGGCTGGTAGCCTGGTGGTTAGAGTGTAGATGCGGCTGGTAGCCTAGTGGTTAGAGTGTAGAGGAGGCAGGTAGCCTTGTGGTTAGAGTGTAGAGGAGGCAGGTAGCCTCGTGGTTAGAGTGGAGAGGCAGCAGGTATCCTGGTGGTTAGAGTGTAGAGGTGACAGGTAGCCTTGTGGTTAGAGTGTAGAGGAGGCATGTAGCCTAGTTGTTAGAGTGTAGAGGAGGCAGGTATAGTGGTTTGAGTGTAGAGGTGGCAGGTAGCCTAGTGGTTAGAGTGTAGAGGCGGCAGGTAACCTAGTGGTTAGAGTGTAGAGGTGGCAGGTAGCCTAGTGGTTAGAGTGTAGGGGTGTCAGGTAGCCTGGTGGTTAGAGTGTAGGGGAGGCAGGTAACCTCGTGGTTAGAGTGTAGAGGAGGCAGGTAACCCAGTGGTTAGAGTGTAGAGGTGGCAGGTTGCCTAGTGGTTAGAGTGTAGAGGTGTCAGGTAGCCTAGTGGTTAGAGTGTAGAGGAGGCAGGTAGCCTAGTGGTTAGAGTGTAGAGGAGGCAGGTAGCCTAGTGGTTAGAGTGTACAGGAGGCAGGTAGCCTAGTGGTTAGAGTGTAGAGGTGGCAGGTAGCCTAGTGGTTAGAGTGTAGGGGTGTCAGGTAGCCTGGTGGTTAGAGTGTAGGGGAGGCAGGTAACCTCGTGGTTAGAGTGTAGAGGAGGCAGGTAACCCAGTGGTTAGAGTGTAGAGGTGGCAGGTTGCCTAGTGGTTAGAGTGTAGAGGTGTCAGGTAGCCTTGTGGTTAGAGTGTAGAGGAGGCATGTAGCCTAGTTGTTAGAGTGTAGAGGAGGCAGGTATAGTGGTTTGAGTGTAGAGGTGGCAGGTAGCCTAGTGGTTAGAGTGTAGAGGCGGCAGGTAACCTAGTGGTTAGAGTGTAGAGGTGGCAGGTAGCCTAGTGGTTAGAGTGTAGGGGTGTCAGGTAGCCTGGTGGTTAGAGTGTAGGGGAGGCAGGTAACCTCGTGGTTAGAGTGTAGAGGAGGCAGGTAACCCAGTGGTTAGAGTGTAGAGGTGGCAGGTTGCCTAGTGGTTAGAGTGTAGAGGTGTCAGGTAGCCTAGTGGTTAGAGTGTAGAGGAGGCAGGTAGCCTAGTGGTTAGAGTGTAGAGGAGGCAGGTAGCCTAGTGGTTAGAGTGTACAGGAGGCAGGTAGCCTAGTGGTTAGAGTGTAGAGGTGGCAGGTAGCCTAGTGGTTAGAGTGTGGAGGAGGCAGGTAGCCTAGCGGTTAGAATGTAGAGGAGGCAGGAAGCCTAGTGGTTAGAGTGAGAGGTGACAGGTAGCCTAGTGGTTAGAGTGTGGAGGAGGCAGGGAGCCTAGTGGTTAGAATGTAGAGGAGGCAGGTAGCCTAGTGGTTCGAGTGTAGAGGAGGCATGTAGCCTAGTGGTTAGAGTGTAGAGGAAGCAGGTATAGTGGTTAGAGTGTAGAGGTGGCAGGTAGCCTGGTGGTTAGAGTGTAGAGGTGGCAGGTAGCCTGGTGGTTAGAGTGTAGAGGCGGCTGGTAGCCTGGTGGTTAGAGTGTAGATGAGGCTGGTAGCCTAGTGGTTAGAGTGTAGAGGAGGCAGGTCGCCTTGTGGTTAGAGTGTAGAGGAGGCAGGTAGCCTCGTGGTTAGAGTGGAGAGGCAGCAGGTATCCTGGTGGTTAGAGTGAGAGGTGACAGGTAGCCTTGTGGTTAGAGTGTAGAGGAGGCATGTAGCCTAGTTGTTAGAGTGTAGAGGAGGCAGGTATAGTGGTTAGAGTGTGGAGGTGGCAGGTAGCCTAGTGGTTAGAGTGTAGAGGCGGCAGGTAACCTAGTGGTTAGAGTGTAGAGGAGGCAGGTAGCCTGGTGGTTAGAGTGTAGATGCGGCTGGTAGCCTAGTGGTTAAAGTGTAGAGGAGGCAGGTAGCCTTGTGGGTAGAGTGTAGAGGAGGCAGGTAGCCTCGTGGTTAGAGTGGAGAGGCAGCAGGTATCCTGGTGGTTAGAGTGTAGAGGTGACAGGTAGCCTTGTGGTTAGAGTGTAGAGGAGGCATGTAGCCTAGTTGTTAGAGTGTAGAGGAGGCAGGTATAGTGGTTTGAGTGTAGAGGTGGCAGGTAGCCTAGTGGTTAGAGTGTAGAGGCGGCAGGTAACCTAGTGGTTAGAGTGTAGAGGTGGCAGGTAGCCTAGTGGTTAGAGTGTAGGGGTGTCAGGTAGCCTGGTGGTTAGAGTGTAGAGGCGGCTGGTAGCCTGGTGGTTAGAGTGTAGATGCGGCTGGTTGCCTAGTGGTTAGAGTGTAGAGGAGGCAGATAGCCTTGTGGTTAGAGTGTAGAGGAGGCAGGTAGCCTCGTGGTTAGAGTGAAGAGGCAGCAGGTATCCTGGTGGTTAGAGTGTAGAGGTGACAGGTAGCCTTGTGGTTAGAGTGTAGAGGAGGCATGTAGCCTAGTTGTTAGAGTGTAGAGGAGGCAGGTATAGTGGTTAGAGTGTAGAGGAGGCAGGTAGCCTATTGGATAGAGTGTAGAGGAGGCAGGTATAGTGGTTAGAGTGTAGAGGTGGCAGGTATCCTAGTGGTTAGTGTGTAGAGGCGGCAGGTAACCTAGTGGTTAGAGTGTAGAGGTGGCAGGTAGCCTAGTGGTTAGAGTGTAGAGGTGTCAGGTAGCCTAGTGGTTAGAGTGTGTAGGAGGCAGGTAGCCTAGTGGTTAGAGTGTATAGGAGGCAGGTAGCCTAGTGGTTAGAGTGTAGAGGTGTCAGGTAGCCTCGTGGTTAGAGTGTAGAAACGGCAGGTAACCTAGTGGTTAGAGTGTAGAGGAGGCAGGTAGCCTAGTTGTTAGAGTGTAGAGGAGGCAGGTATAGTGGTTAGAGTGTAGAGGAGGCAGGTAGCCTAGTGGTTAGAATGTAGAGGAGGCAGGTAGTCTAGTGGTTTGAGTGTAGAGGAGGCAGGTAGTCTAGTGGTTAGACTGTAGAGGCGGCAGGTAACCTAGTGGTTAGAGTGTAGAGGTGGCAGGTAGCCTAGTGGTTAGAGTGTAGGGGTGTCAGGTAGCCTGGTGGTTAGAGTGTAGAGGAGGCAGGTAGCCTTGTGGTTAGAGTGTAGAGGAGGCAGGTAGCCTCGTGGTTAGAGTGGAGAGGCAGCAGGTATCCTGGTGGTTAGAGTGTAGAGGTGACAGGTAGCCTTGTGGTTAGAGTGTAGAGGAGGCATGTAGCCTAGTTGTCAGAGTGTAGAGGAGGCAGGTATAGTGGTTAGAGTGTAGAGAAGGCAGGTAGCCTATTGGATAGAGTGTAGAGGAGGCAGGTATAGTGGTTAGAGTGTAGAGGTGGCAGGTAGCCTAGTGGTTAGTGTGTAGAGGCGGCAGGTAACCTAGTGGTTAGAGTGTAGAGGAGGCAGGTAGCCTAGTGGTTAGTGTGTAGAGGCGGCAGGTAACCTAGTGGTTAGAGTGTAGAGGAGGCAGGTAGCCTAGTGGTTAGAGTGTAGATGAGGTAGGTAGCCTAGTGGTTAGAGTGTAGAGGAGGCAGGTAGCCTAGTGGTTAGAGTGTAGAGGTGGCCGGTAGCCTAGTGGTTAGAGTGTGGAGGAGGCAGGTATAGTGGTTAGAGTGTAGAGGAGGCAGGTAGCCTAGTGGTTAGAGTGTAGAGGAGGCAGGTAGCCTAGTGGTTAGAGTGTAGAGGAGGCAGGTAGCCTAGCGGTTAGAGTGTAGAGGAGGCAGGTAGCCTAGTGGTTAGAGTGTAGAGGAGGCAGGTAGCCTAGTGGTTCGAGTGTAGAGGAGGCAGGTAGCCTAGTGGTTAGAGTGTAGAGGTGGCAGGTAGCCTGGTGGTTAGAGTGTAGAGGCGGCTGGTAGCCTGGTGGTTAGAGTGTAGCGGAGGAAGGTAGTAGCCTAGTGGTTAGAGTGTAGAGGCTACAGGTAGCCTAGTGGTTAGAGTGTAGAGGAGGCAGGTAGCCTAGTGGTTAGAGTGTAGATGAGGTAGGTAGCCTAGTGGTTAGAGTGTAGAGGAGGCAGGTAGCCTAGTGGTTAAAGTGTAGAGGAGGCAGGTAGCCTAGTGGTTAGAGTGTAGAGGTGGCAGGTAGCCTAGTGGTTAGAGTGTAGAGGAGGCAGGTATAGTGGTTAGAGTGTAGAGGAGGCAGGTAGCCTAGTGGTTAGAGTGTAGAGTAGGCAGGTAGCCTAGTGGTTAGAGTGTAGAGGAGGCAGGTAGCCTAGTGGTTAGAGTGTAGAGGAGGCAGGTAGCCTAGTGGTTAGAGTGGAGAGGCAGCAGGTATCCTGGTGGTTAGAGTTTAGAGGTGACAGGTAGCCTTGTGGTTAGAGTGTAGAGGAGGCATGTCAAATCAAATCAAATTTTATTTGTCACATACACATGGTTAGCAGATGTTAATGCGAGTGTAGCGAAATGCTTGTGCTTCTAGTTCCGACAATGCAGTAATAACGAACAAGTAATCTAACTAACAATTCCAAAAAACTACTGTCTTATACACAGTGTAAGGGCATAAAGAATATGTACATAAGGATATATGAATGAGTGATGGTACAGAGGAGCATAGGCAAGATACAGTAGATGTTATCGAGTTCAGTACATACATGTGAGATGAGTATGTAAACAAAGTGGCATAGTTAAAGTGGCTAGTGATACATGTATTACATAAGGATGCAGTCGATGATATAGAGTACAGTATCTACGTATGCATATGAGATGAATAATGTAGGGTAAGTAACATTATATAAGGTAGCATTGTTTAAAGTGGCTAGTGATATATTTACATCATTTCCCATCAATTCCCATTATTAAAGTGGCTGGAGTAGAGTCAGTGTCGTTGACAGTGTGTTGGCAGTAGCCACTCAATGTTAGTGGTGGCTGTTTAACAGTCTGATGGCCTTGAGATAGAAGCTGTTTTTCAGTCTCTCGGTCCCAGCTTTGATGCACCTTTACTGACCTCGCCTTCTGGATGACAGCGGGGTGAACAGGCAGTGGCTCGGGTGGTTGATGTCCTTGATGATCTTTATGGCCTTCCTGTAGCATCGGGTGGTGTAGGTGTCCTGGAGGGCAGGTAGTTTGCCCCCGGTGATGCGTTGTGCAGACCTCACTACCCTCTGGAGAGCCTTACGGTTGAGGGCGGTGCAGTTGCCATACCAGGCGGTGATACAGCCCGCCAGGATGCTCTCGATTGTGCATCTGTAGAAGTTTGTGAGTGCTTTTGGTGACAAGCCGAATTTCTTCAGCCTCCTGAGGTTGAAGAGGCGCTGCTGCGCCTTCCTCACGATGCTGTCTGTGTGAGTGGACCAATTCAGTTTGTCTGTGATGTGTATGCCGAGGAACTTAAAACTTGCTACCCTCTCCACTACTGTTCCATCGATGTGGATGGGGGGGTGTTCCCTCTGCTGTTTCCTGAAGTCCACAATCATCTCCTTAGTTTTGTTGACGTTGAGTGTGAGGTTATTTTCCTGACACCACACTCCGAGGGCCCTCACCTCCTTCCTGTAGGCCGTCTCGTCGTTGTTGGTAATCAAGCCTACCACTGTTGTGTCGTCCGCAAACTTGATGATTGAGTTGGAGGCGTGCGTGGCCACGCAGTCGTGGGTGAACAGGGAGTACAGGAGAGGGCTCAGAACGCACCCTTGTGGGTCCCCAGTGTTGAGGATCAGCGGGGAGGAGATGTTGTTGCCTACCCTCACCACCTGGGGGCGGCCCGTCAGGAAGTCCAGTACCCAGTTGCACAGGGCGGGGTCGAGACCCAGGGTCTCGAGCTTGATGACGAGCTTGGAGGGTACTATGGTGTTGAATGCCGAGCTGTAGTCGATGAACAGCATTCTCACATAGGTATTCCTCTTGTCCAGATGGGTTAGGGCAGTGTGCAGTGTGGTTGAGATTGCATCGTCTGTGGACCTATTTGGGCGGTAAGCAAATTGGAGTGGGTCTAGGGTGTCAGGTAGGGTGGAGGTGATATGGTCCTTGACTAGTCTCTCAAAGCACTTCATGATGACGGATGTGAGTGCTACGGGGCGGTAGTCGTTTAGCTCAGTTACCTTAGCTTTCTTGGGAACAGGAACAATGGTGGCCCTCTTGAAGCATGTGGGAACAGCAGACTGGTATAGGGATTGATTGAATATGTCCGTAAACACACCGGCCAGCTGGTCTGCGCATGCTCTGAGGGCGCGGCTGGGGATGCCGTCTGGGCCTGCAGCCTTGCGAGGGTTAACACGTTTAAATGTCTTACTCACTTCGGCTGCAGTGAAGGAGAGACCGCATGTTTTCGTTGCAGGCCGTGTCAGTGGCACTGTATTGTCCTCAAAGCGGGCAAAAAAGTTATTTAGTCTGCCTGGGAGCAAGACATCCTGGTCCGTGACTGGGCTGGGTTTCTTCCTGTAGTCCGTGATTGACTGTAGACCCTGCCACATGCCTCTTGTGTCTGAGCCGTTGAATTGAGATTCTACTTTGTCTCTGTACTGGCGCTTAGCTTGTTTGATAGCCTTGCGGAGGGAATAGCTGCACTGTTTGTATTCAGTCATGTTACCAGACACCTTGCTATGATTAAAAGCAGTGGTTCGCGCCTTCTGTTTCACACGAATGCTGCCATCAATCCACGGTTTCTGGTTAGGGAATGTTTTAATCGTTGCTATGGGAACGACATCTTCAACGCACGTTCTAATGAACTCGCACACCGAATCAGCGTATTCGTCAATGTTGTTGTCTGAGGCAATACGAAACATCTCCCAGTCCACGTGATGGAAGCAGTCTTGGAGTGTAGAGTCAGCTTGGTCAGACCAGCGTTGGACAGACCTCAGCGTGGGAGCTTCTTGTTTTAGTTTCTGTCTGTAGGCAGGGATCAACAAAATGGAGTCGTGGTCAGCTTTACCGAAAGGGGGGCGGGGCAGGGCCTTATATGCATCGTGGAAGTTAGAGTAACTATGATCCAGGGTCTTTCCACCCCTGGTTGCGCAATCGATATGCTGATAAAATTTAGGGAGTCTTGTTTTCAGATTAGCCTTGTTAAAATCCCCAGCTACAATGAATGCAGCCTCCGGATAAATCGTTTCCAGTTTGCAGAGAGTTAAATAAAGTTGGTTCAGAGCCACCGATGTGTCTGCTTGGGGGGGATATATGTAGCCTAGTTGTTAGAGTGTAGAGGAGGCAGGTATAGTGGTTAGAGTGTAGAGGAGGCAGGTAGCCTAGTGGTTAGAGTGTAGAGGAGGCAGGTATAGTGGTTAGAGTGTAGAGGAGGCAGGTAGCCTAGTGGTTAGAGTGTAGAGGAGGCAGGTAGCCTAGTGGTTAGAATGTAGAGGATGCAGGTAGCCTAGTGGTTAGAGTGTAGAGGAGGCAGGTAGAATAGTGGTTAGAGTGTAGAGGAGGCAGGTAGCCTAGTGGTTAGAGTGTAGAGGAGGCAGGTAGCCTCGTGGTTAGATTGTAGAGGAGGCAGGTAGCCTAGTGGTTTGAATGTAGAGGAGGCAGGTAGCCTAGTGGTTAGAGTGTAGAGGTGGCAGGTAGCCTGGTGGTTAGAGTGTAGAGGCGGCTGGTAGCCTGGTGGTTAGAGTGTAGAGGCGGCTGGTAGCCTAGTGGTTAGAGTGTAGAGGAGGCAGGTAGAATAGTGGTTAGAGTGTAGAGGAGGCAGGTAGCCTAGTGGTTAGAGTGTAGAGGTGGCAGGTAGCCTAGTGGTTAGAGTGTAGAGGAGGCAGGTAGCCTAGTCATTCGACTGTAGAGAAGGCATGTATCCTAGTGGTTAGAGTGTAGAGGAGGCAGGTAGCCCAGTGGTTAGAGTGTAGAGGTGGCAGGTAGCCTAGTGGTTAGAGTGTAGAGGTGGCAGGTAGCCTGGTGGTTAGAGTGTAGAGGTGGCTGGTAGCCTGGTGGTTAGAGTGTAGCGGAGAAAGGTAGCCTAGTGGTTAGAGTGTAGAGGCTACAGGTAGCCTAGTGGTTAGAGTGTAGAGGAGGCTGGTAGCCTAGTGGTTAGAGTGTAGATGAGGTAGGTAGCCTAGTGGTTAGAGTGTAGAGGAGGCAGGTAGCCTAGTGGTTAGAGTGTAGAGGAGGCAGGTAGCCTAGTGGTTAGAGTGTAGAGGTGGCAGGTAGCCTAGTGGTTAGAGTGTAGAGGAGGCAGGTATAGTGGTTAGAGTGTAGAGGAGGCAGGTAGCCTAGTGGTTAGAGTGTAGAGGAGGCAGGTAGCCTAGCGATTAGAGTGTAGAGGTGGCAGGTAGCCTGGTGGTTAGAGTGTAGAGGCGGCTGGTAGCCTGGTGGTTAGAGTGTAGAGGCGGCTGGTAGCCTAGTGGTTAGAGTGTAGAGGAGGCAGGTAGCCTAGTGGTTAGAGTGTAGAGGCGGCTGGTAGCCTGGTGGTTAGAGTGTAGCGGAGGAAGGTAGCCTAGTGGTTAGAGTGTAGAGGAGGCAGGTATAGTGGTTAGAGTGTAGAGGAGGCAGGTAGCCTAGTGGTTAGAGTGTAGAGGAGGCAGGTATAGTGGTTAGAGTGTAGAGGAGGCAGGTATAGTGGTTAGAGTGTAGAGGAGGCAGGTAGCCTAGTGGTTAGAGTGTAGAGGAGGCAGGTAGCCTAGTGGTTAGAGTGTAGAGCAGGCAGGTAGCCTAGCGGTTAGAGTGTAGAGGAGGCAGGTAGCCTAGTGGTTAGAGTGTAGAGGAGGCAGGTAGCCTAGTGGTTCGAGTGTAGAGGAGGCAGGTAGCCTAGTGGTTAGAGTGTAGAGGTGGCAGGTAGCCTGGTGGTTAGAGTGTAGAGGCGGCTGGTAGCCTGGTGGTTAGAGTGTAGCGGAGGAAGGTAGTAGCCTAGTGGTTAGAGTGTAGAGGCTACAGGTAGCCTAGTGGTTAGAGTGTAGAGGAGGCAGGTAGCCTAGTGGTTAGAGTGTAGATGAGGTAGGTAGCCTAGTGGTTAGAGTGTAGAGGAGGCAGGTAGCCTAGTGGTTAGAGTGTAGAGGAGGCAGGTAGCCTAGTGGTTAGAGTGTAGAGGTGGCAGGTAGCCTAGTGGTTAGAGTGTAGAGGAGGCAGGTATAGTGGTTAGAGTGTAGAGGAGGCAGGTAGCCTAGTGGTTAGAGTGTAGAGGAGGCAGGTAGCCTAGTGGTTAGAGTGTAGAGGAGGCAGGTAGCCTAGTGGTTAGAGTGTAGAGGAGGCAGGTAGCCTAGTGGTTAGAGTGTAGAGGAGGCAGGTAGCCTAGTGGTTCGAGTGTAGAGAAGGCATGTAGCCTAGTGGTTAGAGTGTAGAGGTGGCAGGTAGCCTAGTGGTTAGAGTGTAGAAGCGGCTGGTAGCCTAGTGGTTAGAGTGTAGTTGAGGCAGGTATAGTGGTTAGAGTGTAGAGGATGCAGGTAGCCTAGTGGTTAGAGTGTAGAGGCGGCTGGTAGCCTGGTGGTTAGAGTGGAGAGGAAGCAGGTAGCCTGGTCAGGTAGCCTAGTGGTTAGAGTTTAGAGGAGGCAGGTATAGTGGTTAGAGTGGAGAGGAAGCAGGTATAGTGGTTAGAGTGTAGAGGAGGCAGGTAGCCTGGTGTTTAGTGTGTAGAGGCGGCAGGTAGCCTGATGGCTAGAGTGTAGAGGCGTCAGGTAGCCTGGTGGTTAGAGTGTAGAGGAGGGTCAGGTAGTCTAGTGGTTAGAGTGTCGAGGCGGCAGGTAGCCTGGTGTTTAGAGCGTTGGACTAGAAATCAATAGGTTGCTCGAGCGAATCCCCCGAGCTGACAACGTAAAAATGTCTTGTTCATTGATCTTCTCACGAAAACATCTGTAACATCCGAACGGGATGGCTTAAAACTAATATCACCAATTTATGAAAAGGTGAGACTCTCACAAACACATACAAGCCTCACAAGACTTGTCTGAAGGTAGCCCGTTACCAGTTACCTCGTCTGAAGGTAGTCCGTTACCAGTTACCTCGTCTGAAGGTAGCCCGTTACCAGTTACCTCGTCTGAAGGTTGCCCGTTACCAGTTACCTCGTCTGAAGGTAGCCCGTTACCAGTTACCTCGTCTGAAGGTAGCCCGTTACCAGTTACCTCGTTTGAAGGTAGCCCGTTACCAGTTACCTCGTTTGAAAGTAGCCCGTTACCAGTTACCTCGTCTGAAGGTAGCCCGTTACCAGTTACCTCGTCTGAAGGTAGCCCGTTACCAGTTACCTCGTCTGAAGGTAGCCTGTTACCAGTTAGCTCGTCTGAAGGTAGCCCGTTACCTCGTCTGAAGGTAGCCCGTTACCTGTTACCTCGTCTGCTCTTTCCATGACATACTGTAGACTGACCGGGTAAATTCAGGTGAAAGCTATGATCCCTTACTGATGTCACTTGTTAAATCCTCTTCAATCCGTGTAGATGAAGGGGAGGAGACAGGTTAAATAAGGATTTTTAAGCCTTGAGACAATTGTGACATGGATTGTGTGTGTGCCATTCAGAGGGTGAATAAGCAAGACAACATATTTAAGTGTCTTTGAATGGAATATGATAGTAGGTGCCAGGGGCACCGTTTTGTAATCAAGAATTGCAACTCTTTTGGTTGTTTCCACACACAACAGTTTCCTGTGTTTTTCAGGAATGAGTCCACCACCCAAAGGACATCCAGCCAACTTCACACAACTGTGGGGAGGATAGGCAAAGTGGGTGGGGTTATATCCTTCCTGTTTGGCCCTGTCCGGGGGTGTCCTCGGATGGGGCCACAGTGTCTCCTGACCCCTCCTGTCTCAGCCTCCAGTATTTATGCTGCAGTAGTTTATGTGTCGGGGGGCTGGGGTCAGTTTGTTATATCTGGAGTACTTCTCCTGTCCTATTCGGTGTCCTGTGTGAATCTAAGTGTGCGTTCTCTAATTCTCTCCTTCTCTCTTTCTTTCTCTCTCTCGGAGGACCTGAGCCCTAGGACCATGCCCCAGGACTACCTGACATGATGACTCCTTGCTGTCCCCAGTCTACCTGGCCATGCTGCTGCTCCAGTTTCAACTTCCACCTGACTGTGCTGCTGCTCTAGTTTCAACTGTTCTGCCTTATTATTATTCGACCATGCTGGTCATTTATGAACATTGAACATCTTGACCATGTTCTGTTATAATCTCCACCCGGCACAGCCAGAAGAGGACTGGCCACCCCACATAGCCTGGTTCCTCTCTAGGTTTCTTCCTAGGTATTGGCCTTTCTAGGGAGTTTTTCCTAGCCACCGTGCTTCTCCACCTGCATTGCTTGCTGTTTGGGGTTTTAGGCTGGGTTTCTGTACAGCACTTTGAGATATCAGCTGATATACGAAGGGCTATATAAATAAATCAGATTTGATTTGATTTGATTTGATAGGAGTCAACATGGGCCAGCGTCCCTGTGGAACACTTTCGACCCCTTCTAGAGTCCATTCATTGACACATTGAGGCTATTCTGAGGGCCAAAGTGGGTGAAACTCAATATTAGGAAGTTGTTTGTAATTTTTTTGCATACTCTGTGTATATGGAAGTAGTTTAGTGCCCCCCAAAAAGAGGACGATATGGGTAAAAAACAACAACAACATACAAATAATTTCCCGATCTTTCTTATTTCTATCAGATATTGAACAGAGATTTTAAAACAAAGTTCTGTTTTTCCACGTATGAATGTGTTTCTATGAGCTAACAGCAGTAAGGCCAAATTCAATGAGTATGTTTCCATGCACACTAATCATGTCACATCCTGACCTTAGTTACTTTTTTATGTCTCTGTTTTAGTTTGGTCAGGGCGTGAGTTGGGGTGGGCATTCTATGTTTTTTTTTCTATGTGTTTGGCCTGGTATGGTTCCCAATCAGAGGCAGCTGTCAATCGTTGTCTCTGATTGAGAACCATACTTAGGTAGCCTGTTTTCCCACTTTTGTTTGTGGGTAGTTGTTTTCTGTTTTTCTTCCATTCACTTCGCTATTTTGGTTTTGTGTGTTCAGTTAATAAATTAACATGGACACTTACCACGCTACGCATTGGTCCGATCCTTCCTACTCCTCCTCAGACGAAGAGGACAGCCGTTACAAATCATTCGATATTAAACCGATTATGGTGGTAGGCAGACGCTGGAAATAGTCCTGTAAATATCTTACTCTGCTTATCTTCGTCAGCGTAAGGTCACCATCCTGTAAACATCTTACTCTGCTTATCTTCGTCAGCGTAAGGTCACCATCCTGTAAACATCTTACTCTGCTTATCTTCGTCAGCGTAAGGTCACCATCCTGTAAACATCTTAATCTGCTTATCTTCGTCAGCGTAAGGTCACCATCCTGTAAACATCTTACTCTGCTTATCTTCGTCAGCGTAAGGTCACCATCCTGTAAACATCTTACTCTGCTTATCTTCGTCAGCGTAAGGTCACCATCCTGTAAACATCTTACTCTGCTTATCTTCGTCAGCGTAAGGTCACCATCCTGTAAACATCTTACTCTGCTTATCTTCGTCAGCGTGAGGTCACCATCAAAGTAAGCAAACGCTGATTAAAACACCTGGTTTTCTGAGCAATCATTGAAATGATTAGGACATGTACAGTAATCATTGAAATGATTAGGACATGTACAGTAATCATGTTCAATGATTCGGACATGTACAGTAATCATGTTCAATGATTAGGACATGTACAGTAATCATGTTCAATTATTAGGACATGAACAGTAATCATGTTCAATTATTAGGACATGTACAGTAATCCTGTTAAATTATTAGGACATGTACAGTAATCATTTAAATTATTAGGACATGTACAGTAATCATGTTAAATGATTAGGACATGTACAGTAATCATGTTCAATTATTAGGACATGTACAGTAATCATGTTCAATTATTAGGACATGTACAGTAATCATGTTCAATGATTAGGACATGTACAGTAATCATGTTCAATGATTAGGACATGTACAGTAATCATGTTCAATTATTAGGACATGTACAGTATTCATGTTCAATTATCAGGACATGTACAGTAATCATGTTCAATGATTAGGACTTGTAAACAGCTTCAATTATTGGGACTGGTAAACAGCTTAGTCAGTATTTCAGCTGTGTATTTTATCTGTGTGTGTGCTAGCACCGGTTGCGCAAGCCTCCTTCTTATGCCGAGTAAGGTGAGTTCGGAATAACTGTAAGTATGTGTCTTAGACATAGTTCACATACAAACTTTATATGTCCAAAAACTCAGAATCAAATATTATTTGCAAAAATGACATCATCTCTGTGGTAGAGCATTTATGCTAATGAGCAATTTCCTGTATTCTTCAAAAGGTTCATCAGAATTTCTTGTATTTTAAAAAAAGGTTCATCAGATTTCCTGTATTCTTCAAAAGGTTCATCAGAATTTCCTGTATTCTTCAAAGGGTTCATCAGAAGCCTGGTTTCAGATGTTTTCCATATAAACAGGTTTATTAAGGACATTGTTCTTGCAAAGCGTGTAAACATTTTTAAACAAACTGTTATTTTAATCTGGTCTATCCACAATAATTGTATTATTGTGTGCATGAAACCGTGCTCAATGTTTAATCTAATCATTTTTGTATACTTTTTAAATACCTAAAGGAGTCCCCCTCCAGTTTTGGATTATCACTGGCTGTGGAGTTATCACGACTCGTATGAGACTCTTAAGGATTATCACTGGCTGTGGAGTTATCACGACTCATATGAGACTCTTAAGGATTATCACTGGTTGTGGAGTTATCACGACTCATATGAGACTCTTAAGGATTATCACTGGCTGTGGAGTTATCACGACTCATATGAGACTCTTAAGGATTATCACTGGCTGTGGAGTTATCACGACTCATATGAGACTCTCAAGGATGATCACTGGCTGTGGAGTTATCACGACTCATATGAGACTCTTAAGGATTATCACTGGCTGTGGAGTTATCACGACTCATATGAGACTCTTAAGGATTATCACTATCTGTGGAGTTATCACGACTCATATGAGACTCTTAAGGATTATCACTGGCTGTGGAGTTATTACGACTCATATGAGACTCAAGGATTATCACTGGCTGTGGAGTTATCACGACTCATATGAGACTCTTAAGGATTATCACTGGCTGTGGAGTTATTACGACTCATATGAGACTCTCAAGGATTATCACTGGCTGTGGAGTTATTACGACTCGTGTGAGACTCTTAAGGATTATCACTGGCTGTGGAGTTATCACGACTCATATGAGACTCTTAAGGATTATCACTGGCTGTGATGTTATCATGACTCATGAGACTCTTAAGGATTATCACTGGCTGTGGAGTTATCACGACTCATATGAGACTCTTAAGGATTATCACTGGCTGTGGAGTTATCACGATTCATATGAGACTCTTAAGGATTATCACTGGCTGTTGAGTTATCACGACTCATATGAGCAGTCTATGTCGAGGGTTGCTTTATTAGCTAGCTGACAAGATGATGGTGCCACCGAGCGCTGTCTTTCCCAGCTGGATAATAGCATCAGGAAGTCATGGGTTACTTATAGAGCCATATCAGTATCTGCACACCTCCTGCCTGCCTGCTGACAAGTACCAAGGCTGGGAAGTGCCAGCTAAATCTGAAGGATATTAATATGATCGATGTCTTTCTTCTCACCTCCTTGCCTTTTCTTTGGGGTGCGTCTGTGTTTCTGCCTCCTGTTTGACGGACGTTTGAAATTATCTAAATTAGAGGAGGAAGATGTATTGCTACAATAGAAGGCTCATAGATTGCTACAATAGAAGGCTCACAGATTGCTACAATAGAAGGCTCACAGATTGCTACAATAGAAGGCTCACAGATTGCTACAATAGAAGGCTCACAGATTGCTACAATAGAAGGCTCACAGATTGCTACAATAGAAGGCTCACAGATTGCTACAATAGAAGGCTCACAGATTGCTACAATAGGGGGCTCACAGATTGCTACAATAGAAGGCTCACAGATTGCTACAATAGAAGGCTCACATATTGCTACAACAGGGGGCTCACAGATTGCTACAATAGAAGGCTCACAGATTGCTACAATAGAAGGCTCACAGATTGCTACAATAGAAGGCTCACAGATTGCTACAATAGAAGGCTCACATATTGCTACAACAGGGGGCTCACAGATTGCTACAACACGGGGGGTAATGTGGTAGATCTAGTTGTGATACGGATAACACACCGAATAATTGTCTTGACTTCTCTCAATGTGAATATATGCTGTTCTGTGTGGCAACAACTTTACAGTAATGACAAAATATAATATATGATGAAATATCTCGGGGTGTGAATTGTTTTCACAGTTAGTCTGCGTTGTAATCGTACAGTCTAAAAGTTAATCAGAGATTCAGAGCTAATCTCCACGAGTTAACAACACAACAAACATCAACACTCTTCTTCCCATATAAACGGACCAGTCCAAGTCTCCTGACTCTCATTATGTGGTCTATTCTCTTGTATTATATTGTGGGGGGGGGGACTGAGGGCTCAGTAGCATTTAGTCTCTGTAAAGGCCACAGGCTGCTATCTCAGTCGCAGCACTAATCCTTGATCCCAGATTCCGGGATTACTGTCTAATGTCAGGGGTAGAGAGGGGATCACTGATCTAATACACACCGTTAAGTGTGTGTGTGTGTGTGTTTAGATAGAGATAAAGATCCCCTCCTGTATTTGATATTGCTCTATCCCATGTCTACCCGGGAATGCATACATACTGCACATACTGTCAGAACAGTGTGAATGTGTTAATCTAACCTTAATCTTCCTCAGATCTCACAGACACACTCGCAACACCAACCAACCAACCCATGTCAGCCATCTTGCTTTTCCAGGGAATATAAAATTACAATCACATTCAGGGAAATCAAAGTCTTGTTGGGCTGCCGTCCTCTGGGCTACATTGTGGAGTATTGCTTTGGAAACTTGCCTAATTGGTTTGTGTGGGCCAAAGTCCCTCACAATGCCTGCAGCTCGCTGGCTCCATTTTCACAACAATTGGATTTGAAATAGCTTGCTTAGATTGGTTATATTCCAGGACTGGAGACACCTCTTGTAAATGGGGTCTAAGGACTAAGGGCCCGGGCTGGGTTTCTACTCAGATAACATATGGGATCGTTTGATGATGGTCATACCAAGGATAATTTCTCTATTTCAAATTTTAGAACTCCTTTAGGTATAACAAAAATATATTTAAATCAATGATTTGAAGAAACATTGAATTTCCCTTAATGCTGTTAGCCTATAGGAACTAAGTGAAAAACATTCCCAAATATTGTGAAACAGTCCAAAAATGAATCAAAAGGAAGTATGTTTTTAAGTCTGAGAGGAAACTATACACAGTTGAAGTCGGAAGTTTACATACACTTTAGCCAAACACATTTAAACTCAGTTTTTCACTATTCCTGACATTTAATCCTAGTAAAAAGTCCCTGTCTTAGGTCAGTTAGGATCACTACTTTATTTTAAGAATGTGAAATGTCAGAATAGTAATAGAGAGAATGATTTATTCAGCTTTTATTTCTTTCATCACATTCCCTGTGGGTCAGAAGTTTACGTACACTCAATTAGTATTTGGAAGCATTTCCTTTAAATTGCTTAACTTGGGTCAAACGTTTCGGGTAGCCTTCCACAAGCTTCCCACAATAAGTTGGGTGGATTTTGACCCATTCCTCTTGACAGAGCTGGTGTAATTGAGTCAGGTTTGTTGGCCTCCTTGCTCACACATGCTTTTTCAGTTCTACTCACACATTTTCTATGGGATTGAGGTCAGGGCTTTCTGTGACCAAGCTTTAACTTCCTGACTGGTTTCTTGAGATGTTGCTTCAATATATCCACATAATTTTCCTGCCTCATGATGCATTCTATTTTGTGAAGTGCACCAGTCCCTCCTGCAGCAAAGCACCCTCACAACATGATGCTGTCAACCCCGTGCTTCACGGTTGGGATGATGTTCTTCAGCTTGCAAGCCTCCCCATTTTTTCCTTCAAACATAATAATGGTCATTATGGCCAAACAGCTCTATTTTTGTCTCATCAGACTAGAGGACATTTCTCCAAAAAGTATGATCTTTGTTCTTATGTGCAGTTGCAAACAATAGTCTGGCTTTTTTATGGCGGTTTTGGAGCAGTGGCTTCTTCCTTGCTGAGCGGCCTTTCAGGTTATGTCGATATAGGACTCGTTTTACTGTGGATATAGATACTTTTGTACCTGTTTCCTCCAGAATCTTCAAGGTCCTTTGCTGTTATTCTAGGATTGATTTGCACTTCTCATACCAAAGTATCTCTAGAAGACAGAATATGTCCCCTTCCTGAGCGGTATGACGGCTGCGTGGTGGCACGGTGGTTATAATTACGTACTATTGTTTGTACAGTTGAACGTGGTACCTTCAGGCGTTTGGAAATTGCTCCCAATGATGAAACAGACTTCAGGCTCCCAATGATGAAACAGACAAAAATTCTGAGGTCTTGGCTGATTTATTTTGATTTTCCCATGATGTCAAGCAAAGAGGCACTGAGTTTGAAGGTAGGCCTTGAAATACATCCACAGGTACACCTCCAATTGACTCAAAGGATGTCAATCAGAAGCTTCTAAAGCCATGACATAATTTTCTGGAATTTTCCAAGCTGTTTAAAGGCAGAGGCAACTTTGTGTATGTAAACTTCTGACCCACTGGAATTGTGATACAGTGAATTATAAGTAAAATAATCTGTCTGCAAACAATTGTTGGAAAAATGACTTGTGTCATGCACAAAGTACAGTGCCTTGCGAAAGTATTCGGCCCCCTTGAACTTTGTGTCCTTTTGCCACATTTCAGGCTTCAAACATCAATATATAAAACTGTATTTTTTTGTGAAGAATCAACAACAAGTGGGACACAATCATGAAGTGGAACGACATTTATTGGATATTTCAAACTTTTTAACAAATCAAAAACTGAAAAATTGGGCGTGCAAAATTATTCAGCCCCTTTACTTTCAGTGCAGCAAACTCTCTCCAGAAGTTCAGTGAGGATCTCTGAATGATCCAATGTTGACCTAAATGACTAATGATGATAAATACAATCCACCTGTGTGTAATCAAGTCTCTGTATAAATGCACCTGCACTGTGATAGTCTCAGAGGTCCGTTAAAAGCGCAGAGAGCATCATGAAGAACAAGGAACACACCAGGCAGGTCCGAGATACTGTTGTGAAGAAGTTTAAAGGCGGATTTGGATACAAAAAGATTTCCCAAGCTTTAAACATCCCAAGGAGCACTGTGCAAGCGATAATATTGAAATGGAAGGAGTATCAGACCACTGCAAATCTACCAAGACCTGGCCGTCCCTCTAAACTTTCAGCTCATACAAGGAGAAGACTGATCAGAGATGCAGCCAAGAGGCCCATGATCACTCTGGATGAACTGCAGAGATCTACAGCTGAGGTGGGAGACTCTGTCCATAGGACAACAATCAGTCGTATATTGCACAAATCTGGCCTTTATGGAAGAGTGGCAAGAAGAAAGCCATTTCTTAAAGATATCCATAAAAAGTGTCGTTTAAAGTTTGCCACAAGCCACCTGGGAGACACACCAAACATGTGGAAGAAGGTGCTCTGGTCAGATGAAACCAAAATGTAACTTTTTGGCAACAATGCAAAACGTTATGTTTGGCGTAAAAGCAACACAGCTCATCAACCCTGAACACACCATCCCCACTGTCAAACATGGTGGTGGCAGCATCATGATTTGGGACTGCTTTTCTTCAGCAGGGACAGGGAAGATGGTTAAAATTGATGGGAAGATGGATGGAGCCAAATACAGGACCATTCTGGAAGAAAACCTGATGGAGTCTGCAAAAGACCTGAGACTGGGACGGAGATTTGTCTTCCAACAAGACAATGATCCAAAACATAAAGCAAAATCTACAATGGAATGGTTCAAAAATAAACATATCCAGGTGTTAGAATGGCCAAGTCAAAGTCCAGAAAACTGCTGTTCACAAATGTTCTCCATCCAACCTCACTGAGCTCGAGCTGTTTTGCAAGGAGGAATGGGAAAAAATGTCAGTCTCTCGATGTGCAAAACTGATAGAGACATACCCCAAGCGACTTACAGCTGTAATCGCAGCAAAAGGTGGCGCTATAAAGTATTAACTTAAGGGGGCTGAATAATTTTGCACACCCAATTTTTCAGTTTTTGATTTGTTAAAAAAGTTTGAAATATCCAATAAATGTCGTTCCACTTCATGATTGTGTCCCACTTGTTGTTGATTCTTCACAAAAAAAATACAGTTTTATATCTTTATGTTTGAAGCCTGAAATGTGGCAAAAGGTCGCAAAGTTCAAGGGGGCCAAATACTTTCGCAAGGCACTGTATATCTTAAACCAACAGATTTTAATGGGGATTTTCTTTATGATGCTAATTAGACAGACGCTGGGGCTCTGACATCAACTCCGGGGGTAATTAAGAGCAGTGTTTGTTAAGATGTATAAAATAACATCTTCAATTATATTTTTAAACAAGGTACATGTTATAAAGGTTGTATGGACCATTCAGAAAGGCTTTACAGGCACTACATATATGCTTCTCATTTAAAAGCAAAGTCCTACCATAGAAAGAGGAAGTGAATAAGTTAACCACAAAGAGGAAAGCTGAGTGATTATGAGTGACTACCGCATGACAGCCAGGTTCAATCTGTGTGTGTGTGTCAACTCTGTGTACAGCCTGGCCATGTGCCCAAGTACCCAGAGAGGAACAGAACATGAAGTCCCCTGTAATAATCTTAAATTCCAAAGAGTCAAAATATGGAACAGACAGCTGAGTCATCCAGTACCAACTAACGCCATCCGCCATGTTTGTCTCTCTGACGTAGATATATCAGAGTTGACATGGAGGGGACGTAGAGATAAACAACATGTTTATTTCATTCTGTGCCCGGCCATTTGGATCTGAACACAGGAGAAACATGAAAAACATGTCACCTTTCCAATCGTATCCAACCAGTTGTACATTTCCTCTAATGGAAATATTAATGTCCTTAGTTTATGGAATCCCATTTTTTTCTGTATGTGTCGGCATTCCGTAGGCAGCCTCCACACAACCCAGCTGTTTAACAATGGAGGGAAAGAGGAAGGGATTGGGTGGGACTCCACCTCCTACCTCTCCATTTCCTCCCTCCATCCCTCCTTCCCACCGGAGGCAATAAAGGCACGAAGTGGAAATAATTGGCGAACATATTAACTCTCCTTCTGTTCCTCCCCAGGACCGTAAGGAACACCGTTATGCCGGGTAATGTGCGTTGTTGCTCACCTCACCACCAATGTGTGTTTCCGAATTAGCTTGCGGCGGTACGATTTTCGCAAAAATCACACCTTGGGGGAATATCGCCCCGACGCTTGGAATGCGATTTCAAACAGTAAGTTATCGCCATGGGCACAATTACAAACTTTGCCGACGTGTGTTGTCTTTTTGCAAATTGAATCAGGTATTTCGATGGCAGGGGGTTGTTACTTGTTAATTACTGAGGAAGGCTTCCTAAACAAGCATTAACAGGACTATCTGTTTAGAAAGAATCCATTACCTTGTTGCCCCCTGTGCATTCGGGATGGGAGATCAGCACATCATCTTATATTTCTCAGTGTTCATGTCACGTACGAGAGTAAGGTAGACTCTATACAAAATTATTTGGATTCATTAGTTGCCATAGCAGCAGAGGCAGTTGGGTGCAGAATATTCAAAAGATTGGTAGTTGACAATCCGAGAATACACTGCTTTGTGTACAGTAAACAACAACAACAATAATGACAGGAAGGAAACAGGAGTTCAGAAGCAATCCAAAGATCTTCATAATTGCCTCTTCAGGATATTCTAAGAACACACCAAACATGAAATATACATTTAAAAAATGTACGATTTAAAATATTATGATTTTTGAATAAAACCTTTCAACCTTTCAACAAACCTAGTCCAAGGGCTGCAAAGTGCACAACAGCACCAGTGACCAGTGACTTCAACGCCATGTCTTGCAGCTGTGTAGTTTCTCACCATGTTTCTGTCCCAGCCATGACAGGAGAAAACATCCCAAGTTAGCTACCTCACAGCCTACCAGTCTTACTCTCCACGAAACATGTTTTGTTGGGCTGTGTTAGTCAATGCCCTCCTTAGTAAGACACACAGGTCACAATCAGAGCTAACCCGGTCGGTGTTCTGTGTTGTCTGAGTAAATCCAAAGTGTTTTGTGAGTGACTGTGACTGTGTGAGGCACTGATTAAAGCAACGCCAAGGACCACAAGCTGTCCACTTCTCTCTACTAGCTGCTTTTCTGATATTTCTTTCAGCAAAGCTTCCTGAGACTGAAGACCCTGACAAAACACGGCATGTTGCCAGGTCACTAAACATGGTACTAGTTGAAAAAGGAAAGAAAGAAGAGTAGCTCACTGAGATGCATCGTGTGATTTGACCAACTACAATACATGTTACTTCACCGATTGTGTTTGACTTGGTGCTCTACAAACACTACACAGATCTACACGGATTCTTGACCAGCTAGATACTGGATGGAACTGACCAGCTAGCTACTGGATGGAACACTGACCAGCTAGCTACTGGATGGAACACTGACCAGCTAGCTACTGGATGGAACACTGACAAGCTAGCTACTGGATGGAACCCTGACCAGCTAGCTACTGGATGGAACCATGACCAGCTAGTTACTGGATGGAACCCTGACCAGCTAGTTACTGGATGGGACCCTGACCAGCTAGTTACTGGATGGAACACTGACCAGCTAGTTACTGGATGGAACACTGACCAGCTAGTTACTAGATGGATCCCTGACCAGCTAGTTACTGGATGGAACACTGACCAGCTAGTTAATGGATGGAACACTGACCAGCTAGCTACTGGATGGATCCCTGACCAGCTAGTTACTGGATGGAACACTGACCAGCTAGTTACTGGATGGAACACTGACCAGCTAGTTACTGGATGGAACCCTGCCCAGCTAGTTACTGGATGGGACCCTCACCACCTAGCTACTGGATGGAACCCTGACCAGCTAGCTACTGGATGGAACCCTGACCAGCTAGCTACTGGATGGAACCCTGACCAGCTAGCTACTGGATGGAACCCTGACCAGCTAGCTACTGGATGGAACCCTGACCAGCTAGCTACTGGATGGAACCCTGACCAGCTAGCTACTGGATGGAACCCTGACCAGCTAGCTACTGGATGGAACCCTGACCAGCTAGCTACTGGATGGAACCCTGACCAGCTAGCTACTGGATGGAACCCTGACCAGCTAGTTACTGGATGGAACCCTGACCAGCTAGCTACTGGATGGAACCCTGACCAGCTAGCTACTGGATGGAACCCTGACCAGCTAGCTACAGGATGGAACCCTGACCAGCTAGCTACTGGATGGAACCCTGACCAGCTAGCTACTGGATGGAACCCTGACCAGCTAGCTACTGGATGGAACCCTGACCAGCTAGCTACTGGATGGAACCCTGACCAGCTAGCTACTGGATGGAACCCTGACCAGCTAGTTACTGGATGGAACCCTGACCAGCTAGTTAATGGATGGAACCCTGACCAGCTAGTTACTGGATGGAACCCTGACCAGCTAGCTACTGGATGGAACCCTGACCAGCTAGCTACTGGATGGAACCCTGACCAGCTAGCTACTGGATGGAACCCTGACCAGCTAGCTACTGGATGGAACCCTGACCAGCTAGCTACTGGATGGAACCCTGACCAGCTAGCTACTGGATGGAACCCTGACCAGCTAGCTACTGGATGGAACCCTGACCAGCTAGCTACTGGATGGAACCCTGACCAGCTAGCTACTGGATGGAACCCTGACCAGCTAGCTACTGGATGGAACCCTGACCAGCTAGCTACTGGATGGAACCCTGACCAGCTAGCTACTGGATGGAACCCTGACCAGCTAGCTACTGGATGGAACCCTGACCAGCTAGCTACTGATGGAACCCTGACCAGCTAGCTACTGGATGGAACCCTGACCAGCTAGCTACTGGATGGAACCCTGACCAGCTAGCTACTGATGGAACCCCTGACCAGCTAGCTACTGGATGGAACCCTGACCAGCTAGCTACTGGATGGAACCCTGACCAGCTAGCTACTGGATGGAACCCTGACCAGCTAGCTACTGATGGAACCCTGACCAGCTAGCTACTGGATGGAACCCTGACCAGCTAGCTACTGGATGGAACCCTGACCAGCTAGCTACTGGATGGAACCCTGACCAGCTATGGAACCCTGACCAGCTAGTTACTGGATGGAACCCTGACCAGCTAGTTACTGGATGGAACCCTGACCAGCTAGTTACTGGATGGAACCCTGACCAGCTAGCTACTGGATGGAACCCTGACCAGCTAGCTACTGGATGGAACCCTGACCAGCTAGCTACTGGATGGAACCCTGACCAGCTAGCTACTGGATGGAACCCTGACCAGCTAGCTACTGGATGGAACCCTGACCAGCTAGCTACTGGATGGAACCCTGACCAGCTAGCTACTGGTGGACCCTGCCAGCTAGCTACTGGATGACCCAGCTAGCTACTGGATGGAACCCTGACCAGCTAGCTACTGGATGGAACCCTGACCAGCTAGCTACTGGATGGAACCCTGACCAGCTAGCTACTGGATGGAACCCTGACCAGCTAGTTACTGGATGGAACCCTGACCAGCTAGCTACTGGATGAACCCTGACCAGCTAGCTACTGGATGGAACCCTGACCAGCTAGTTACTGGATGGAACCCCTGACCAGCTAGCTACTGGATGGAACCCTGACCAGCTAGCTACTGGATGGAACCCTGACCAGCTAGCTACTGGATGGAACCCTGACCAGCTAGCTACTGGATGGAACCCTGACCAGCTAGCTACTGGATGGAACCCTGACCAGCTAGCTACTGGATGGAACCCTGACCAGCTAGCTACTGGATGGAACCCTGACCAGCTAGCTACTGGATGGAACCCTGACCAGCTAGCTACTGGATGGAACCCTGACCAGCTAGCTACTGGATGGAACCCTGACCAGCTAGCTACTGGATGGAACCCTGACCAGCTAGCTACTGGATGGAACCCTGACCAGCTAGCTACTGGATGGAACCCTGACCAGCTAGCTACTGGATGGAACCCTGACCAGCTAGCTACTGGATGGAACCCTGACCAGCTAGCTACTGGATGGAACCCTGACCAGCTAGCTACTGGATGGAACCCTGACCAGCTAGCTACTGGATGGAACCCTGACCAGCTAGCTACTGGATGGAACCCTGACCAGCTAGCTACTGGATGGAACCCTGACCAGCTAGCTACTGGATGGAACCCTGACCAGCTAGCTACTGGATGGAACCCTGACCAGCTAGCTACTGGATGGAACCCTGACCAGCTAGCTACTGGATGGAACCCTGACCAGCTAGCTACTGGATGGAACCCTGACCAGCTAGCTACTGGATGGAACCCTGACCAGCTAGCTACTGGATGGAACCCTGACCAGCTAGTTACTGGATGGAACCCTGACCAGCTAGCTACTGGATGGAACCCTGACCAGCTAGTTACTGGATGGAACCCTGACCAGCTAGCTACTGGATGAACCCTGACCAGCTAGCTACTGGATGGAACCCTGACCAGCTAGCTACTGGATGGAACCTGACCTAGCTACTGGATGGAACCCTGACCAGCTAGCTACTGGATGGAACCCTGACCAGCTAGCTACTGGATGGAACCCTGACCAGCTAGCTACTGGATGGAACCCTGACCAGCTAGCTACTGGATGGAACCCTGACCAGCTAGCTACTGGATGGAACCCTGACCAGCTAGCTACTGGATGGAACCCTGACCAGCTAGCTACTGGATGGAACATTGACCAGCTAGCTACTGGATGGAACCCTGACCAGCTAGCTACTGGATGGAACCCTGACCAGCTAGCTACTGGATGGAACCCTGACCAGCTAGCTACTGGATGGAACATTGACCAGCTAGCTACTGGATGGAAACCCTGACCAGCTAGCTACTGGATGGAACCCTGACCAGCTAGCTACTGGATGGAACCCTGACCAGCTAGCTACTGGATGGAACCCTGACAGCTAGCTACTGGATGGAACCCTGACCAGCTAGCTACTGGATGGAACCCTGACCAGCTAGCTACTGGATGGAACCCTGACCAGCTAGCTACTGGATGGAACCCTGACCAGCTAGCTACTGGATGGAACCCTGACCAGCTAGCTACTGGATGGAACCCTGACCAGCTAGCTACTGGATGGAACCCTGACCAGCTAGCTACTGGATGGAACCCTGACCAGCTAGCTACTGGATGGAACCCTGACCAGCTAGTTACTGGATGGAACCCTGACCAGCTAGCTACTGGATGGAACCCTGACCAGCTAGCTACTGGATGGAACCCTGACCAGCTAGCTACTGGATGGAACCCTGACCAGCTAGCTACTGGATGGAACCCTGACCAGCTAGCTACTGGATGGAACACTGACCAGCTAGCTACTGGATGGAACCCTGACCAGCTAGCTACTGGATGGAACCCTGACCAGCTAGCTACTGGATGGAACCCTGACCAGCTAGCTACTGGATGGAACCCTGACCAGCTAGCTACTGGATGGAACCCTGACCAGCTAGCTACTGGATGGAACCCTGACCAGCTAGCTACTGGATGGAACCCTGACCAGCTAGCTACTGGATGGAACCCTGACCAGCTAGCTACTGGATGGAACCCTGCCAGCTAGCTACTGGATGGAAACCCTGACCAGCTAGCTACTGGATGGAACCCTGACCAGCTAGCTACTGGATGGGAACCCTGACCAGCTAGCTACTGGATGGAACCCTGACCAGCTAGCTACTGGATGGAACCCTGACCAGCTAGCTACTGGATGGAACCCTGACCAGCTAGCTACTGGATGGAACCCTGACCAGCTAGCTACTGGATGGAACCCTGACCAGCTAGCTACTGGATGGAACCCTGACCAGCTAGGCTACTGGATGGAACCCTGACCAGCTAGCTACTGGATGGAACCCTGACCAGCTAGGGCTAGCTACTGGATGGAACCCTGACCAGCTAGCTACTGGATGGGAACCCTGACCAGCTAGTTACTGGATGGAACCCTGACCAGCTAGCTACTGGATGGAACCCTGACCAGCTAGTTACTGGATGGAACCCTGACCAGCTAGCTACTGGATGGAACCCTGACCAGCTAGCTACTGGATGGAACCCTGACCAGCTAGTTACTGGATGGAACCCTGACCAGCTAGCTACTGGATGGAACACTGACCAGCTAGCTACTGGATGGAACCCTGACCAGCTAGTTACTGGATGGAACCCTGACCAGCTAGCTACTGGATGGAACCCTGACCAGCTAGCTACTGGATGGAACCCTGACCAGCTAGTTACTGGATGGAACCCTGACCAGCTAGCTACTGGATGGAACCCTGACCAGCTAGCTACTGGATGGGACCCTGACCAGCTAGCTACTGGATGGAACCCTGACCAGCTAGCTACTGGATGGAACCCTGACCAGCTAGCTACTGGATGGAACCCTGACCAGCTAGCTACTGGATGGAACCCTGACCAGCTAGTTACTGGATGGAACCCTGACCAGCTAGCTACTGGATGGAACCCTGACCAGCTCCTTCATTGTAGAATTTGTTAAATAAAGAAGCATATCCAATCTTTAGAGACACTTTTTTTTTTACAGTATAATTGTTTCCTTGAAATGTTTGAAAAACCTCTGTTTTCATTTCCTGTTGAAAGCCTGGCATACAGTGTTTACAGAGCTTGTCACAACAATTGCGTGATAACGCTTACGTAACGCTTACGTAACGCTTACGTAATGATCTCCTCTCACGGGCAATGTGTACAACTCAATTATATTATCCCTGTATTAACACAGATACCAGAAAAAAGCATAGTATTCACCACACAGACAAATTAATGCTTAAACTACTGCAACAACTCTCTCACTCACTCACTCACTCACTCACTCACTCACTCACACGGTCTAACACTTTCTATCTTTCTTTCCCTTGTGCAAACAAACAAAATGAGGTTGAGGGTGCAGAGTGAGTGAGACACCAAACAACATAGCTCTCAATTACAGCTGAAGGTAAAAAATATCTCTCACTCTTTTTTTTAATACTATTTGTCTTGGTTTCTCTCTGCATTGCTGGGAAGGAACGTAAGTAAACATTTCACTGTTAGTCTACACCTGTTGTTCACTGGTCAAATTACATTTGATTTTATACACACCAACACCACCTCCACCACCACCTCCACCACCACCTTCACCATCTCCACTACCTCCTCCACTAACAACACCACCTCCACCACCACCTCCACCACCACCTTCATCATCTCCACTACCTCCTCCACTACCATCACCACCTCCACCGCCACCACCTTCACCATCTCCACCTCCACCACCACCTCCACCACCATCTTCAACATCTCCACTACCTCCTCCACTACCAACACCATCTCCACCACCACCTTCACCATCTCCACTACCTCCTCCACTACCATCACCATCTTCACTACCTCCTCCTCCACCACTTCCACCTCCACCACCTCCACCACCATCTCCACTACCTCCACCACCACCACCTCCATCACCACCACAACAACCATCACCACCTCCACCACCATCACCACCACCTCCTCCACCACCTCCACAACCACCTCCTCCACCACTTCCACCACCTCCTCCTCCACCACCACCTCCACAACCACCTCCTACACCACCACCACCACCTCCACCAACACCACCACCACCACAACCACCATCACCATCTCCACTTCCTCCTCCACCACCACCTCCACCACTTCCACCACCACCTCCACCACCACCTCCACCAACACCACCTCCACCATCCCCTCCACCATCACCAACACCACCTCCACCACTATCACCTCCACCACAGTGTCCTAGAGATGCGATGTGTTTTGTTTGTCAACTCCCAATCTCTGCACAGAGACACTTGTGTATTTATCAGTGTGCTGCAAGTAGCCGACATGAACTGAGCTGAGAGTTTGGAGTGACTCGTCTGAAGCACTGAGGTCTGAACAAGTCTCTCTTTCATCACGTGTCCTGTCTGTGTGTGCCCACGGTTTTACCTCAGTTTTCAAATGTATGTAGCCTACTCTCTTGTCAGTGTTATCTCTGGGAGATGGAGAGCGGGAGATAGCTGTCTAATAAAATATGTTTCTACAAGCGCTGAAAGCTGGCCAGGCACCAGGAAAGTGCTGCATACGTCCACCACTATCACCCAACCTTGAACCAGCTGCTAAAAAGGCAGCATATGAGGAGAAAAGGATAAAAATAAAAATAAACACCTTTCTTCAACTTTTATTCAACTTGGCAAGTCAGTTAAGAACAAATTGTTATTTACAATGATGGCCTATACCTGCCAAACCCGGACGATGCTGGGCCAATTGTGCGTTGCCCTATGGGACTCCCAATCATGGCCGGCTGTGGTACAGCCTTGATTTAGCGTAGGCTAAACTCGACAGGCTAAACTTGGGCTTGAAATTTAAATGGGGCCTGAGGAAAAACTGTCATTGTTTCAAACAAATGAAGTGATTTGAGAATACAACCTTTAATGTCAAATAACATACTTTTAAACTATGAGAATTTGCTCGACAAGAGGCTGCTGATGGGAGGACGACTAATGGAATGGCATCAACTATATGGCAACCATGGAAACCATGTGTTTGATGTATCTGATACCATTCCACCAATTCCGCTCCAGCTATTACCACGAGCCCGTCCTCCCCAATTAAGATGCCACCAACTTCCTGTGGAACACATAGCCAGTGTTAAGGGACTATCATTTTTCCAAACGGGGTCCCCTGCTTAGTCTATTGTCAATTTGGGGTGATGCAGAAAATGTTTGGGGACATTTTGATCTCTTTGTTTTAGACACGTATCTATGCATGTCACAATTGTGAGGTAAACAGATGTTAAACAGCTTTAATTAGCCTGGAATAGGTTGGCAAGGTTATTAATCTATCAAGTATTAAATGGTAATTAATCAATTCTGCCCCACAGGGGAAAATGTCAATGAATTCACTGATGTCGCTGATGTACTTTATTGTGTTGTATGCAGATTCAGTTCGTTATGCACTGAGTGTACAAAACATTAGGGATACCTGCTCTTTCCATGACATAGACTGTCCAGGTGAATCCAGGTGAAAGCTATGCTCCCTTATTGATTTAACTTATTAAATCCACTTCAATCAGGGAAGATGAAGATTAAAAATGATTTTTAAGACTTCAGACAATTGAGATATGGATTGTGTGTGTGTGCCATTCAGGGGGTGAATGGGCAAGACAACATATTTCAGTTGATTTTAATGGGGTATGGTAGTAGGTACCAGGCACACCAGTTTCAGCATGTCAAGAACTGCAACGCTGCATGGTTTTTCACACTCAACAGTGTCATGACTTGACTTTAACATGAATCTGAAGACAGTTAGTTGATTAGATAAATAACTATGTTTAATTGTTACTAATTGTTATTAAATTAATCATGTAACAATAAACTCATTAAAATCTGGGGCACCATGAGAGCGGTTCTTTAAAGAGTTATCATCTCCTGAATTAAACTCTAACAGGTCTTTACCTATCTCTAACCTATCTCTAACCTATCTCTAACCTATCTCTAACCTATCTCTAACCTATCACATCTATAAAAAGTAAACGCATTAATCCTCGTATCATATCATCATTCTGAACAACCACCTGCATCTGCAAAAATCTGAGCCTTACTTCTGATTCAGTACTACATAAATTGGTTCAATTATATATTTACTAGCCAATTAAATTGTAACTCAACTCATTAAAATGCAAATCAGTTTATAACATTTTTGACATGCGTTTATCTGGATTTTTTTGTTGTTGTTATTCTGTCTCTCGCTGTTCAAATAAACCTACCATTAAAATGATAGACTGATCATTTCTTTGTCAGTGGGCAAACGTACAGGAGATCAAATACTTTTTCCCCTCACTGTATGTTCATTCTAAACCCATCATTTTATACAGTTTGTTTGAAAGGGGCTGTTCCGTCAGGCGACAACGTTCTCTGACCTCACTCAGAGTCGGTGGCTACTTACTTGTAAAAGGTTATGTAAAACAATTATCTCTTGTAGTTTTCAAATCACATTCTTCCCTTAACAAAAGCACATTGGGGCAGCGGGGTAGCCTAGTGGTTAGAGCGTTGGACTAGTAACTGGAAGGTTGCAAGTTCAAACCCCCGAGCTGACATGGTACAAATCTGTCGTTCTACCCCTGAACAGGCAGTTAACCCACCGTTCCTAGGCCGTCATTGAAAATAAGAATTTGTTCTTAACTGACTTGCCTGGTAAAATAAAAATGTTTCATTTTTCATATTACATGCACAATGCATAGGATGGAATCTTCGTCCATGTAGTCCATGTAGTTCCAAGTTACAGTATTTCCTTCATAACAGTTTAAATGACATCACAAAATAACAAACAACATGACATTTGTGTTCTATAGATTGCCTCTGACCATTCCCCCCATTCTATGTTAGAAATATTGTTCCAGTAGTTGCTTTTGAATGTGTTAGAGTTTGGTGGGATAAAGACTCTTGAAACAAAGGACATTCCTTCCACGGCTGAGACGGGGTCTGAGTGAAGTTATTCATTGCAGAACCTGACCTATTTGGATTCTTGTGGACAGTCATAACAACAGTTTCCCATGTGTATCAAGAATGGTCCATCTCCCAAAAGACATACAGTCAAGTTTTAACAACAGTGGGAAGCATTGGAGTGAACATGGGCCAGCAGTACTAATGTTTTGTACACTCAGTGTAGTTTCAATATTGTTGGAGGGTCAGAGGTTGTCCAATGTTACTAAAATTACAATACTGATCATATAGCATCTGTCAATAGTATTCATTTTTTTATATTACAGAAATGTCACTTTCTGACAAGTATTTTTAGCTATTGGACAAGTCAAAGAATATGTCCTATTTGCCGAATCAGTCCCACCTGCCTGGCTGGGTGTCCACTTGGCACTTCCTTCTCAATGGTCCCAGATGTCCAGATCTGGCACTGCCGAGACTACGAGGTGTAAGGGTTTCTATGCGCAGGTACATTCTGCATGTTTTCAAAGGTCTACATTACAGTACACAAAATAGTAGAAGGATTGTATAATTCTGTAAGGTTATCTATCATATCAAGTTTTTTCATTGAGTCAGTTGATCATTACAAAAAATAAATGATAATCATAGTGCATTGTTCAGAGGGTCACAGAATGTTTAAAACTCTGGCAGCATCATGATTCAACACACAGTGTGGGTGTTCTCCCTTCATAGGGCAAGCCAAAACTCCCACCCACACTCCACACCCTGAGATCCTGTACTGTTATTGTTGGCCCCCCCCAAAGTCAGGTAACTTTGGGGTGAACGGGTTCTACTGACCCACGGCCTCTTCCACACCGTACATACCACTGAGACTTCATCTATACTGTATAACCACTGAGACGTCATCTATGCTGAAGAACCACTGAGATGTGATGAGCAGGACGTTCATGGAATTAAATTAAACACACAGAGAGAGAGAGAGAGAAAGAGAGAGGATGAGAGGGAGCGTTGGCAGCTATTTTTTATTTGATCTGTGAACAATCATATCTCTTGTCTCCATCTCCTCCGAAACAGTCCCAAAACAATATCCCACGCTTTCCTGCATTTCAGACAACATAAAGCTCTGTGTTGGAACAGCTGAGTGTGCAGGCTCTATTGTAGCATTATCTTGGCCCCTGCTACATTCTCATCCATCGTGTATTAGGTCATGTTGTTGGACTCATCCGGAGGTGCCAAGGAGTGCAGAGAAACAGATGGCGCTGAGAGACAGGATAAAACAGACACAGGTAATGAAAGAGATTTTTTTTTAAACAGCCCATCAGAGGAGAGACAGATAAATGGCTGCATCCTCCTGGTGAGACCAAGTTCTTAGAACAGATCAGACTTCTCATCTCGTGTCCAGAGAACAGTTTCATAATGCAACAGGGACGGCAACAATGGCCGCCAAGTCCCAGAATTAGGCAAATCCTTTGTTTTGTTTTCAACATAACTGTCATGGAGTTTTCAGAGACTTTGTTATAATGGTCAGTAAATGTGTCCAGTCTTGTTTGTACCCAAGCCAAACAACAGAACACACATAATAAACATTAATATTACAATATAGTCATGAAATGCATTTTCAAATCAAATCAAATCAAATCAAATTGATTTATATAGCCCTTCGTACATCAGCTGATATCTCAAAGTGCTGTACAGAAACCCAGCCTAAAACCCCAAACAGCAAGCAATGCAGGTCTAGAAGCATTGCAACTATAAAGGTTTAGACACCTCTAAGTTGATTTTATGTAATAAAAACACATGTATCACCAAAACACTTCTTAAATACATATACGGTAATAATAGAGACTCTAATCAGTCCCAGGTCAGCTGAAGCACATCGGTCAACTCCACTAACCACTAATGGTTGTGTTTGAATTCAACAGGCAATACAAGGTCCCTGTCTAGCCCACAAGGGTTGTGTGCGCTGTTAAAGCCTACTGAGATCCACTAAGGTCTACTGAGATCCACTAAGGCATACTGAGATCTACTAAGGTCTACTGAGATGCACTAAGGTCTATTGAGATCCACTATGGCATACTGAGTTCTACTAAGGTCTACTGAGATGCACTAAGGTCTACTGAGATCCACTAAGGCATACTGAGATCTGGTACGGTCTACTGAGATCCACTAAGGTCTAGTGAGATCCACTAAGGCATACTGAGATCTACTAAGGTCTACTGAGATGCACTAAGGTCTACTGAGATCTGGTACGGTCTACTGAGATCCACTAAGGCATACTGAGATCTACTAAGGTCTACTAAGATCCACTAAGGTCTAGTGAGATGCACTAAGGTCTAGTGAGATGCACTAAGGTCTACTGAGATGCACTAAGGTCTACTGAGATGCACTAAGGTCTACTGAGATGCACTAATGTCTACTGAGATGCACTAAGGTCTAGTGAGATCCACTAAGGTCTACTGAGATCCACTGAGGTCTATTGAAGTCCACTCAGGTCTACTGAGAGCAACTAAGGTCTACTGAGATCCACTAAGAACTACTGAGATCCGCTAAGACCTACTGAGATCCAGTAAGGTCTACTGTCCACTAAGGTCTCCTAAGATCCACTAAGATCTAATGAGATCCAATAAGATCTAATGAGATCCACTAAGATCTAATGAGATCCACTAAGATCTAATGAGATCCACTAAGATCTACTGAGATCCACTAAGTTCTACTGAGATCCACTAAGGTCTACTGAGATCCACTAAGACCTACTGATTTCCATTAAGGTCTACTGAGATCCACTAAGGTCTACTGAGATCCACTAAGACCTATTGAGAAACACTAAGATCTGCTGAGACATATCAGCGCTACTGCAGCCTCCACACATCTCATATGTGTTCCGTACACAGAACAGTTTTGGCCTTACTGTAATGGTTATTTCTACTTGAGTTATGAAATTGCTCTCAGCTTAATTGTAGCAGTAGAGACGTGGTGGGATATAGAAGAGTTAGGAGAGGAGGTGGAAAATAACAGACCAACTCAATAATAATGTTCATGTTTTAGAGATGTATTATACTATTTTGTATACATTGAATTCATTAATGTATATGTTTGTTTGTGTGTAGATGTATGGGGCATTTTCTTACTGAATGAATCCAATGAGATTTGATTATTGTGCTATCCAAAGGGCAGTACAGTATGGTACAGCACAACTAGAAACAGTGAGAATCCCTGACGGACATATCTAACCACACACATCAGTCATGACTTTACAGATGTTGCATCTTAATTTGATCAACCTGTTGCCGCAGAACGAAATATAAAACTTGTAGTGTATTTGAATTTGAAAAACACTTTTGAAGTTTGTAAGTTTCCCTGATGGAAAATGTCCATTAATTATAATGTACATAATAATTAACGTGTCCTGTTGCTGCAGGCTTATTTTCCTGCTGTAGCAAACTGGCTCAAATTAAGATCCTACATACAGTTCCAGTCAAAAGTTTTGACACGCCTACTCACTCAAAGGATTTGATTTGTTTTACTATGTTCTACATTGTAGAATAATAGTGAAGACATCAAAACTATGAAATAACACATATAGAATCATGTACAGTAGTAACCAAGAAAGGTGTTAAACAAATCAAAATATGTTTTAGATATTAGATTCTTCAAAGTAGCCACCATTTGCCTTGATGACAGCTTTGCATACTCTTGGCATTCTCTCAACCAGCTTCACCTGGAATGAATTTTCAAGTCTTGAAAGTGTTTTCACTTATGCTCAGCACATGTTGGCTGCTTTTGCTTCACTCTGCGGTCCAACTCATTCCAAACCATCTCAATTGGGCACTCCAAAACTCTCCTTCTTGGTCAAATAGCCCAAACACAGCCTAGAGGTGTGTTGGGTCATTATCCCGTTGAAAAACAAATGATAGTCCCACTATGCACAAACCAGATGGGATGGCGTGTCGCTGCAGAATGCTGTGGTAGCCATCCTGGTAGAGTGTGCCTTGAATTCTAAATAAATCACTGACAGTGTCACCAGCAAAGCACCCCCACACCATCACACCTCCTCCTCCATGCTTCATGGTGGGAACTACACATGCGGAGATCATCCGTTCACCTACACTGTGTCTCACAAAGACACGGCAGTTCAAACCAAAAATCTCACATTTGGACTCATCAGACCAATGGACAGATTTTCACCAGTCTAATGTCCACTGCTCATGTTTCTTGGCCCAAGCAAGTCTCTTCTTCTTATTGGTGTCCTTTAGTAGTGCTTTCTTTGCAGAAATGTAACCATGAAGGCCTGATTCACGTAGTCTCGTCTGAAAGGTGGATGTTGAGATGTGTATCTTACTTGAACTCTGTGAAGAATTTATTTGGGCCGCAATTTTTTAGGCTGGTAACTCAAATGAACTTATCCTCTGCAGCAGAGATCACTTTTGGTCTTCCTTTCCTTTGGCGGTCCTCATGAGAGCCAGTTTCATCATTGCGCTTGATGGTTTTTGAAACTGCACTTGAAGAAACTTTCAAAGGTCTTGAAATGTTCTGTATTGACTGACCTTCATGTCTTAAAGTAAAGATGGACTGGTGTTTCTCTTTGCTTGTTGTTCTTGCCATAACATGGACTTGGTATTTTACCAAATAGGGCTATCTTCTGTTTACCCCCCTACTTTGTCACAACACAAATGATTGGCTCAAACGCATTAATTAAGAAGGAAAGCAATTCCAGAAATACTTTTTTAACAAGGCACCTGTTAATTGAAATTCCTTCGCATGAAGCTGGTTGAGAGAATGCCAAGAGTGTGCAAAGCTGTCATCAAGGCAAATGGTGGCTACTTTGAAGAATCTCAAATGTATAATAGATTTTGATTTGGTAACACATTTTTGGTTCCATCATGATTCCATATGTGTTAGTTCATAGATTTGATGTATTCACTATTATGCTACAATGTAAAAAATATTAAAAATAAAGAAAAATCCTTAAATGAGTAAGAGTGTCCACATTTTTGACTGGTTCTTTATGTAGCTAGATAAATAAATTACCACCACTGGTGTCCCTCTTCACCCATTGAATATTACCCACAAATCTTCCCCAGGTTGTTGTGCTATGGAAACATCTGTTGTTGTGTTGAATTCTCCCCTTTCGTCCACATCACGTTTCCCCTGCTCTACCCATGGGAGGATCGGGTAATGTTTAGCTGGGGGAGTTGGAGAGGAGGGAAGGGTGAGAAGAGAGGGGATGTAGGGGGGGAGTAAAGAATGTAGGGATAAGAGGGGGGAAGGAGATGGGAGTTAGGAGGGAAGGGAGAGATGGTAGAGATGAGGAAAAAGGGTAAAGTAGGGGAGAGGAGAAGGAAGTTAAGGAGATAGAGGAGGGGAGAAACAGGAGAGAGCATGAGAGAGAGAGAGAGAGAGAGAGAGAGAGAGAGAGAGAGAGAGAGAGAGAGAGAGAGAGAGAGAGAGAGAGGGAGAGAGAGAGAGAGAGAGGTAGAGAGAGAGAGGTAGAGAGAGAGAGAGAGGTAGTGAGAGTGAGAGAGGTAGAGAGAGAGTGAGAGAGGTATAGAGAGAGAGAGCGAGAGAGGTAGAGAGAGAGATAGAAAGAGAGAAAGTGCGAGAGAGAGAGGTAGAGAATGAGAGAGTGGTAGAGAGAGAGAAAGTGCAAGAGAGAGAGAGGAAGAAAGAGAGAGAGAGAACGGTAGAGAGAGAGAAAGGGGTAGGGAGAGAGTGAAAGTGCAAGAGAGAGAGTGAGAGAAAGAGAGAGAGAAAGGGAGAGTGGCAGAGAGAGAGAGAGAAAGTGCAAGAGAGAGAGGTAGAGAGAGAGAGAGGTAGAGAGAGAGAAAGGGGTAGAGAGAGAGGTAGAGAGATGTAGAGAGGTAGATAGAGAGAGGTAAAGATAGAGAGAGGTAGAGAGAGAGAGAGCGAGAGAGAGAGAAAAAAAAATCCTCCGTGTACAACGTAGAACACCAAATAATGCACGCAGAGCAGAATTAGGCCGATACGCACTAATTATCAAAATCCAGAAAAGAGCTGTTAAATTCTACAACCACCTAAAAGGAAGCGATTCCCAAACCTTCCATAACAAGCTATCACCTACAGAGAGATGAACCTGGAGAAGAGTCCCCTAAGCAAGCTGGTCCTGGGGCTCTGTTCACAAACACAAACACACCCCACAGAGCCCCAGGACAGCAGCAACCAAATCATGAGAAAACAAAAAGATAATTACTTGACAAATTGGAAAGAATTAACAAAAAAACAGATCAAACTAGAATGCTATTCGGCCCTACACAGAGAGTACACAGTGGCAGAATACCTGTCCACTGTGACTGACCCAAACTTAAGGAAAGCTTTGACTATGTACAGACTTAGTGAGCATAGCCTTGCTATTGAGAAAGGCTTCCCGTAGACAGACCTGGCTCTCAAGAGAAGACAGGCTATGTGCTCACTGCCCACAAAAGGAGGTGGAAACTGAGCTGCACTTCCTAACCTTCTGCCCAATGTATGACCATATTAGAGATACATATTTCCCTCAGATTACACAGATCCACAAAGAATTTGAAAACAAATCCAATTTTGATAAACTCCCATATCTACTGGGTGAAATTCCAGTGTGCCATCACAGCAGCAAGATTTGTGACATGTTGCCACAAGAAAAGGGCAACCAGTGAATAACAAACACCATTGTAAATACAACCCATATTTATGCTTATTTATTTTCCCTTGTGTACTTTAACTATTTGTACATTGTTACAACACTGTATATATATATAATATGACATTTGTAATGGCTTTACTGTTTTGAAACGTCTTTATTGTTTTGAAACTTCTGTATGTGTAATGTTTACTGTACATTTTTATTGTTTATTTCACTTTTGTATATTGTCTACCTCACTTGCATTGGCAATGCTAACACATGTTTCCCATGCCAATAAAGCCCCTTGAATTGAAATTGAATTGAATTGAGAGAGATAGAGATGTAGATAGAGAGAGAGAGATGTAGATAGAGAGACAGAGGTAGAGAGAGGGAGAGGGAGAGAGGTAGAGAGAGGGAGAGGGAGAGAGGTAGAGAGAGAGAGAGAGAGGTAGAGAGAGAGAGAGGTAGAGAGAGAGAGAGAGAGATGTAGAGAGAGAGAGAGGTAGAGAGAGAGAGAGGTAGAGAGAAAGAGAGAGAGAGAGAGAAAGAGGTAGAGAGAGAGAGAGGTAGAGAGAGAGAGAGGTAGAGAGAGAGACAGAGAGAGAGAGAAAGAGGTAGAGAGAGAGAGGGGTAGAGAGAGAGACAGAGAGAGAGAGAGAGAGAGGTAGAGAGAGAGACAGAGAGAGAGAGAGAGAGAGGTAGAGAGAGAGAGAGAGAGGTAGAGAGAGAGAGAGGTAGAGAGAGAGAGAGAGAGATGTAGAGAGAGAGAGAGAGGTAGAGAGAGGGAGAGGGAGAGAGGTAGAGAGAGGGAGAGGGAGAGAGGTAGAGAGAGGGAGAGAGAGAGGTAGAGAGAGAGGAGGTAGAGAGAGAGAGAGAGAGATGTAGAGAGAGAGAGAGAGAGGTAGAGAGAGAGAGAGGTAGAGAGAAAGAGAGAGAGAGAGAGAGGGGGAGAGAGAGAGAGAGGTAGAGAGAGAGAGAGAGGTAGAGAGAGAGAGGTAGAGAGAGAGAGAGAGAGAGTTAGAGAGAGAGAGAGAGAGAGAGGTAGAGAGAGAGTGAGAGGTAGAGAGAGAGACAGAGAGAGAGAAAGAGGTAGAGAGAGAGAGAGGTAGAGAGAGAGAGAGGTAGAGAGAGAGACAGAGAGAGAGAAAGAGGTAGAGAGAGAGAGAGGTAGAGAGAGAGACAGAGAGAGAGAGAGAGAGAGAGGTAGAGAGAGAGACAGAGAGAGAGAGAGAGAGAGGTAGAGAGAGAGACAGAGAGAGGTAGAGAGAGAGACAGAGAGAGAGAAAGAGGTAGAGAGAGAGAGAGGTAGAGAGAGAGACAGAGAGAGAGAAAGAGGTAGAGAGAGAGAGAGGTAGAGAGAGAGACAGAGAGAGAGAGAGAGGTAGAGAGAGAGAGACAGAGAGAGAGGTAGAGAGAGAGACAGAGAGAGAGAGAGAGAGAGGTAGAGAGAGAGGCTCAGTGTGCTTTCTATGAACTTAGCAGCATATTCACTATATTTAGGTATAAACAAATATGACTAGAGGACAGAACAACACAGATTCAACAGTAAGCACAGTGTGAAACTGAGCCATTTAGCCAATAATTACTTTATTACTTTGCACAGCTGACTATCGTTCCTCAACACAGAGCAAAACTAGTCCTCATTACAAGGCTATTAAAGCTCTCATCTTCCACAATCTGCAGGTACCCTCTGTCTGTCATATTATGTATGTATGCAGTGATGTAACGATGTGGAAATAGTTCAAGTACAAAAGGGAAAATATACATAAATATACATAAATAGGGGTTGTATTTACAATGGTGTTTGTTCTTCACTGGTTTCCCCTTTCCTGTGGTAACAGGTCACAAATCGTGCTGATGTCACACATCTTGCTGTTGCCTCTCTCTGTCTCTGTCTCTCTCTCACAATTTCATTCAATTTCAATACAGGGAGGAATTTTATTAACATGGGAAGAGCAGACCAGATTCCCACCTAATTTTGTGGGCAGCACATAACATTTCAAGAGCCATGTCTGCCGATGGCGGCCTCTCTCAATAACAACACCATGCTCACTGAGTCTGTACATAGTAAAGCTTTTCTTCATTTGGGGTCAGTCACAGTGGTCAGGTATTCTGCTACTGTGTACTCTCTGTTTAGGGTCAGTCACAGTGGTCAGGTATTCTGCTACTGTGTACTCTCTGTTTAGGGTCAGTCACAGTGGTCAGGTATTCTGCTACTGTGTACTCTCTGTTTAGGGCCAGAGAGCATTCCAGTTTGCTCTGATTTTTGGTTGATTCTTTCTAATGTGTCAAGTAATTATATTTTTGTTTTCTCATAATTTGGTTGGGTATAATTGTGTTGCTGTCCTGGAGCTCTGTGGGGTCTGGTTGTGTTTATAAACAGATCCGCAGAATCAACTCTCTCTCTCTCACTGGAGAATGAAGAGGGTCTCTTTCACTAATTTGCTCTTTCATCTCTGTTGAGTTTCCTATTGAAAACCAGTCTATTGTCTCCTCCACATCACTCAATGTTCCTTCATTCACATCACAGGTATTACCTTCACATTGATACACACAGGCATAATGGCACATCCTTCACAAAGTCCCTTAGCTTAGCCATGGATGAGACGTAAATGGTTGAATACTAAACGCTATCTCCTCTGTGTATGTGAGGGGTATGATTTGCATTTTAAAGTGTTATCTTTGTATCAAGGCCATCTGTGTGTGTGTGTGTGTGTGTGTGTGTGTGTGTGTGTGTGTGTGTGTGTGTGTGTGTGTGTGTGTGTGTGTGTGTGTGTGTGTGTGTGTGTGTGTGTGTGTGTGTGTTGGATACCTGTGAAAAGTAATGGAACGTGCCAGCAGGTGCTAGTTAGATGTTCTGTACCAGTTAGATGTTCTGTGCCAGTTAGATGTTCTGTGCCAGTTAGATGTTCTGTACCAGTTAGATGTTCTGTACCAGTTAGATGTTCTGTACCAGTTAGATGTTCTGTGCCAGTTAGATGTTCTGTACCAGTTAGATGTTCTGTACCAGTTAGATGTTCTGTACCAGTTAGATGTTCTGTACAGACACAGGCCATCTAACTGTGCATGTGCTGCTATCGTCCATTACTTTAGAGTGTATACGTTTCTAACACATCCAAACACACACACACACACACACATCCAAACACACACATTCACACAGCCAAACAATTTTCTCTCACTAAATAAGTAATTTTGGATTCAGCACTGTGAACATGTTTATTGCCATTGTCTGAGGGATATGAGAGCTGCAGTGTTTTCACTAGCCTGGCCTGAGCACTCATCAATCACACAGCAGATCCATCTCTCTCTCTCTCTCTCTCTCTCTCTCTCTCTCTCTCTCTCTCTCTCTCTCTCTCTCTCTTCTCTCTTCTCTCTCTCTCTCTCTCTCTCTCTCTCTCTCTCTCTCTCTCTCTTCTCTCTCTCTCTCTCTCTCTCTCTCTCTCTCTCTCTCTCTCTCTCTCTCTCTCTCAGCACAGTAAAACACTAATTAAGTTAAGGCTCTCAGAAACTACACGTTTTGAAATGTGATAAAAGTAATGAGATTTCTCTGAGTAGGCATTACTTACAGAGGTGAATCGATGACAATAATGACCTCTTCTTATTACACAAATGGACTTTCCTCCATTTGTCTTTCTGAAAGAGGTTTGGATTGTCTTCTTCCTGGGGGTGTTAATGACATGTGTATCATTACCATCTCCCCTTATCATGGATCTCTCTGTGTTCCTCTTCTTAGGAAGAAGGGGGAAATACGGGCTTGGGAGTTTTGTAATGGTACTGTTTCCTGTTTCCAGTTTAACAAAATGTCAATCATAAATGGGATTTCGCATACAACCCATAATGATACCTTTCATGGTGGATGTTTGTATGTTTCAAGATGTACATCCAATAGAGAAGTAACATTACAGTAGCCATCCAATAGAGAAGTAACTTTACAGTAGCCATCCAATAGAGAAGTAACTTTACAGTAGCCATCCAATAGAGAAGTAACTTTACAGTAGCCATCCAATAGAGAAGTAACTTTACAGTAGCCATCCAATAGAGAAGTAACTTTACAGTAGCCATCCAATAGAGAAGTAACTTTACAGTAGCCATCCAATAGAGAAGTAACTTTACAGTAGCCATCCAATAGAGACTAAAACCTTATAACTGTTTGGGTCTCATTTATCGGTCTCTCCTTGCCACTAACAACCCATATGGAAGGGAAATTAGACTCACTTCACGGAGCGTTATGAAATATAGAGGAGACACATGACCTCTGTTATGCCTAGCATGAGGCCATGAGACATGCTTCCAACACCCGAGGTGGTAGTATTCCCCTGGAGATGTAATGTTGTTCCAGACATTTATCCTCATTACCATTTCAGGAACACCATTTTCTTTTTATATGACATTCATCGTTTTATGTTCCTTAATAAATAAATAAAAATGTAATGGGGAGTTTTTTGAGTTATACATTATTTTTAATTACTGATTTTGTTGTTCACATGTCAGGAAGACTTTGATATTGTTGGTCAAATGTCAGGAAGATTTTGATATTGTTGGTCACATGTCAGGAAAACTGATATTGTTGGTCACATGTCAGGAAGACTTTGATATTGTTGGTCACATGTCAGGAAGATTTTGATATTGTTGGTCACATGTCAGGAAGACTTTGATATTGTTGGTCACATGTCAGGAAGACTTTGATATTGTTGGTCACATGTCAGGAAGACTGATATTGTTGGTCACATGTCAGGAAGACTTTGATATTGTTGGTCACATGTCAGGAAGACTTTGATATTGTTGGTCACATGTCAGGAAGACTTTGATATTGTTGGTCACATGTCAGGAAGACTTTGATATTGTTGGTCACATGACAGGAAGACTTTGATATTATTGGTCACATGTCAGGAAGACTTTGATATTGTTGGTCACATGTCAGGAAGACTTTGTAGCTTGAGTGTTACACAGATGTCTGCTAAGTGTTTTCATTCCTTCAGCGCTTGCGGTCCCAGATAGACTCATCTTACGTTAATGACAGTATCTCTGTGTCTGATCATCGGTTTTATAAATAGACCAGACCTCTTAGCTAACCCTAATTATCTTACTCCCTGCTGTTTACACTAAACGTGGCTCCCGGCAGTTGTTACACACACACACACACACACACACACACACACACACACACACACACACACACACACACACACACACACACACACACACACGAGCACACACACACACACAAAAAGACACACATGCGTCACACAGACACACACACACACAGAGAGAGACACAAAGACAGACAGACAGACAGACACAAACACACACACGCATGCACGCACACGCACACACACACACACACAAAAGACACACATGCGTCATAGCACACCTGCAATAAAATTCCTTTGCAGAAAAATGGACATCTCCTGAAGTCCACCATAAAGAGGCACAGATTCAGGATGAGTTTAGTCTGCCTCCTATTTAGTTGATTAACACAAACCTGATTTTCTGTCAGTGTCTATTGGCAACATCATCCTATACGTCTAATTGACATTACAGTATGTAGACGTAGCCATAGCCACCACAAACTAGCTACACAAACCATGACAGTGGCACTGAGTCTGACTTGACATGCAAACACACATACACAAATTTAAAGGTATATATAATGAGATTAGGAGAGTTGATAAGACAAACCCAGGGAGAGTCATACCAAGACAACAGAGAGATAAAGACAGAGAGACAGAGAGAGACAGAGAGAGAGAGACAGAGATAGACAGAGATAGATAGAGACATAGACAGAGAGAGACAGAGAGAGACAGAGAGAGACAGAGAGAGCGAGAGAGAGAAAGAGACAGAGAGAGAGACAGAGAGAGACAGAGCGAGACAGAGAGAGACAGAGAGAGACAGAGAGAGAGAGAGACAGAGAGAGCGAGAGAGACAGAGAGAGCGAGAGAGAAACAGAGACAGAGAGAGACAGAGAGAGACAGAGACAGACAGAGACAGAGTAGAGACAGACAGAGACAGAGTAGAGACAGAGAGAGAGAGAGAGAGAGAGAGAGAGACAGAGAGAGACAGAGAGAGACAGAGAGAGACCGAGAGAGAGAGAGACAGAGAGAGAGAGACAGAGACAGAGAGAGACAGAGAGAGACAGAGAGGGCGAGAGACAGACATTGGCAACGTAAAAATACACTGAGAGAACAAAACATTAGTAACACCATTCCACTATTTGCAGCCCCCCCCCCCCCCTTTGCCCTCAGAACAGCCTCAAGTCATAAGGGCATGGACTCTGGACTCCCATGTTGACTCCAATGCTGTATCACACTTGTCTCAAGGCTTAAATACCTTCTTTAACCTGTCCCCTCCCCTTCATCTACACTGATTGAAGTCATTTTAACAGGTGACATAAGTAAGGGATCATTGCTTTCATCTGGATTCACCTTGTCAGTCTATGTTATGGACAAAAGGTGTTCCTAATGTTTTGTACACTCAGTGTACCATGCCAATAATGCCCCTTTTAAATGAATTGAGAGAGAGAGAGAGAGAGAGAGAGAGAGAGAGAGAGAGAGAGAGAGAGAGAGAGAGAGAGAGAGAGTGTGAGTGAGTGAGTGAGTGAGTGAGTTAGTGAGTGAGTGAGTGAGTGAGTGAGTGAAGAGCAGGGTTAGCAACAGTCTGGTCTGGTTCTTGGCTCCCCCTGGTATTAATAAGGCCAGACTAAGATGAGCTGAGGGACACGGGAGACTCAGCATGTGCTCCATCCACTGATGGGCAAGTTCAAATTAAATTAATGGGTAAGGGAATAAACCAGAAATCAAATTACCAATCCAGCTTCAAAAACAAATTAGTCCTGTGCCAAAGAGTTAATTGATAGCAATGCAGGAGCATGGTATTGGATCAGACAATATGACCTAGCTAAGTTTGTGACCGATATGTTTGCTCCTCTGTTGTTCTTGATTAAATATGAAAGAAATTGTGTGTGACAGTGGCACCATCGGTGTGTGTGTGTGTGTCTATGAGTTAACACAGGATAGGGCTGGGTATACACGGCCTGGTTAGGGATACGGGGGGGGGTAAGGTTCAGTAGTCTAAGTAAAAGGTTTTCACCAGGTGGAGGCCAAACAAGGAAGGGCCTTCAGTTGATTAAGATTTTTCAGGGTGAGCAGCACCGTCAGCATCCTCAGCACCGTCAGCATCCTCAGCATCTTCAGCACCTTCAGCACCGTCAGCACTGTCAGCACTTTCAGCACTGTCAGCACCTTCAGCACCTTCAGCACCGTCAGCACCGTCAGCACCCTCAGCACCTTCAGCACCTTCAGAACCTTCAGCACCTTCAGAACCTTCAGAACCTTCAGCACCTTCAGAACCTTCAGAACCTTCAGCACCTTCAGCACCTTCAGAACCTTCAGAACCTTCAGCACTTTCAACACCTTCAGCACCTATAGCACCCTCAGCACCTTCAGTAACCTCAACACCGTCAGCACCCTCAGCTTTCATCACCTTCAGCACATTCAGCACCATCAGCACCTTCAGCCTCGTCAGCAACATCAGCACCTTCAGCATCATCAGCACCCTCAGCACCCCTACTTCCTGCGGCTATGTCTGTAGTAATCAATTTGTGTTGACAAATAGAGTTATTGCTGCCGTATTCCAGTTTTGTAAATCATGTGCACTATCAAAGGATATTTCTTCACAGAGACTCTTGGTCTTGGATTTTGATTTGTTTTAATTTCAGCCAAGGGAAAGGATTTAATATAAAAACATAATGATCAGCTAAAATCTTAGCGGAAATCAAACACTGCTGTGGATCAGCAAAACGCGTACCTCAAGGCACAGTGTTGTGTGTGTGTGTGTCTGTGTCTATGTGTGTGTGTGTGAATGAGTATCTCAAGGCACATTAACGCTGCCTGAATAAGATATATATATATATCCTTCAAAACCTTCAAAACTTCTCCAACCCTCTCGCGTTGTCCTCAGTGAATACTATAAATACCAATGTAGATTGTGTATAATAATGAAATGATTTTTTATTTTTTTAAGGAGCACGGGGAAACAATCCAAACCAAAAACCGTGGAAAGATGGCAGTATTCGCGCAAAACTGAAAGTGCAAAACATTGCATTTAACCATGACAAGGTGACTGGGAATATGACTACAAACAGTCCAGTTATTCCCTCCGTAAGGGAATCAAACAGGCCAGTTATTCCCTCCGTAAGGGAATCAAACAGGCCAGTTATGACCTCCGTAAGGGAATCAAACAGGCCAGTTATGACCTCCGTAAGGGAATCAAACAGGCCAGTTATTCCCTCCGTAAGGGAATCAAACAGGCCAGTTATGACCTCTGTAAGGGAATCGAACATGCCAGTTATTCCCTCCGTAAGGGAATCAAACAGGCCAGTTATGACCTCCGTAAGGGAATCAAACAGGCCAGTTATTCCCTCCGTAAGGGAATCAGCAGGCCAGTTATGACCTCCGTAAGGGAATCAAACAGGCCAGTTATTCCCTCCGTAAGGGAATCAAACAGGCCAGTTATGACCTCCGTAAGGGAATCAAGCAGGCCAGTTATGACCTCCGTAAGGGAATCAAACAGGCCAGTTATGACCTCCGTAAGGGAATCAAACAGGCCAGTTATGACCTCCGTAAGGGAATCAAACAGGCCAGTTATGATCTCCGTAAGGGAATCAAACAGGCCAGTTATTCCCTCCGTAAGGGAATCAAACAGGCCAGTTATGACCTCCGTAAGGGAATCAAACAGGCCAGTTATGACCTCCGTAAGGGAATCAAACAGGCCAGTTATTCCCTCCGTAAGGGAATCAAACAGGCCAGTTATGACCTCCGTAAGGGAATCAAACAGGCCAGTTATGACCTCCGTAAGGGAATCAAACAGGCCAGTTATGACCTCCGTAAGGGAATCAAACAGGCCAGTTATGACCTCCGTAAGGGAATCAAACAGGCCAGTTATTCCCTCCGTAAGGGAATAAAGCAGGCCAGTTATGACCTCCGTAAGGGAATCAAACAGGCCAGTTATGACCTCCATAAGGGAATCAAACAGGCCAGTTATTCCCTCCGTAAGGGAATCAAACAGGCCAGTTATTCCCTCCGTAAGGGAATCAAACAGGCCAGTTATGATCTCCGTAAGGGAATCAAACAGGCCAGTTATGACCTCCATAAGGGAATCAAACAGGCCAGTTAAGACCTCCGTAAGGGAATCAAACAGGCCAGTTACTCCCTCCGTAAGGGAATCAAACAGGCCAGTTATGACCTCCGTAAGGGAATCAAGCAGGCCAGTTATGACCTCCGTAAGGGAATCAAACAGGCCAGTTATGACCTCCGTAAGGGAATCAAACAGGCCAGTTATTCCCTCCGTAAGGGAATCAAACAGGCCAGTTATGACCTCCGTAAGGGAATCAAACAGGCCAGTTATGACCTCCATAAGGGAATCAAACAGGCCAGTTATGACCTCCGTAAGGGAATCAAACAGGCCAGTTACTCCCTCCGTAAGGGAATCAAACAGGCCAGTTACTCCCTCCGTAAGGGAATCAAACAGGCCAGTTATGACCTCCATAAGGGAATCAAACAGGCCAGTTATGACCTCCGTAAGGGAATCAAACAGGCCAGTTACTCCCTCCGTAAGGGAATCAAACAGGCCAGTTACTCCCTCCGTAAGGGAATCAAACAGGCCAGTTATGACCTCCATAAGGGAATCAAACAGGCCAGTTACTCCCTCCGTAAGGGAATCAAACAGGCCAGTTATGACCTCCGTAAGGGAATCAAGCAGGCCAGTTATGACCTCCGTAAGGGAATCAAACAGGCCAGTTATGACCTCCGTAAGGGAATCAAGCAGGCCAGTTATGACCTCCGTAAGGGAATCAAACAGGCCAGTTATGACCTCCGTAAGGGAATCAAACAGGCCAGTTATTCCCTCCGTAAGGGAATCAAACAGGCCAGTTATTCCCTCCGTAAGGGAATCAAACAGGCCAGTTATTCCCTCCGTAAGGGAATCAAACAGGCAAAACGTCAGTACAGAGACAAAGTGGAGTCGCAATTCAACGACTCAGACATGAGATGTGTGTGGAAGAGTATAAAGGTAAAACCAGCCATAGTGTGGACACCGACCTTTTGCTAAACACCTTATTTTTCCGCTTTGAGGATAAGACAGTGCCGCCAAGACAGGCCGAACCCAAGGACTGTGCACTCGTTTTCCGTGGCCGACATGAGTAAGACATTTAAGCGTCATACACCTTGAAAGGTTGCTGGCCCAGACAGCATCCCTAGCCTCTCAGAGCATGCACAGACCAGCTGGCTGGGTTGTTTATGGACGTATTCAATCTGTCACTATCCCAGTCTGCTGTCCCCACTTGCTTCAAGATGTCCACCATTGTTTCTGTACCCACGAAAGCGAAAGTAACTGAACTAAATGACTATCACTCACTTCTGTCATCATGAAGTGCTTGAGAGGCCAGTTAAAGGTCATATCACCTCCACCTTACCCAGCTCCCTAGCTCCAATGCAATTCACATACCGCCCCCAAGGATAGATCCAAAGATGATGCAATTTCCATCGCACTACACACGGCCCTATCCCATCTGGACAAGAGGAATAATTATGTGAGAACGCTGTTCATTGACAACAGCTCAGCCTTCAAAACAATAGTACCCTCGAAAACTCATTATTAAGATCGGGGCCCAGGGTCTGAACTCCGATCTGTGCAACTGGGTCCTGGACTCCCTGATGAGCCGCCCCCAGGTGGTAAGGGCAGGCAACAACACATCCGCCAAAACACATCGAAATTGAGCTCAGGTGTATCCTGTTTCCATCAATCATTCGTGAGATGTTTCTACAACTTGATTAGAGTCAACCTGTGGTATAACTAAGTGCATGCTCTTCAACCGATTGCTTCCCGCACACTCCAACCCGACAAGCATCACTACTCTGGACGGTTCTGACTAAGAGTATGTGGACAACTACAAATACCTAGGTGTCTGGATAGACTGTAAACTCTCCTTCCAGACTCATATTAAGCATCTCCAATCCAAAATTAAATCTAGAATCGGCTTCCTATTTCTCAACAAAGCCTCTTTTACTCATGCAGCCAAACTTACAAACTTCCCCTCGTAAAACTATTCTACTGATCCTTGACTTTGGCGATGTCATTTACAAAATAGCTCCCAACACTCAGCAAACTGGATGTCATCAATCACAGTGACATCCATTTTATCACCAAAGCCCCATATACTACCCACCACCTGACCTGTATGCTCTCATTGGCTGGCCCTCACTACATATTGGTCGCCAAACCCACTGGCTCCAGGTCACCTATAAGTCTTTGCTAGGTAAAGCCCTGCCTTATCTCAGCTCACCTGTCACCATAGCAACACTCACCCGTAGCACGCGCTCCAGCAGGTATATTGCGCTGGTCATCCCCAAAGCCAACACTTCCTTTAGCTGCCTTTCCTTCTAGTTCTCTGATGCCAATGACTGGAACAAATGGCAAAAATCACTGAAGCTGGAGTCTTATATATCCCTCTCTAACTTCAAGTATCAGCTGTCAGAGCAGCTCACCAATCACTGTACATGTACACAGCCCATCTGTAAATAGTACACCCATCTACCTCATCCCCATGTTGTTACTTACCCTCTTGCTCTTTTGCACCCCAGTATCCCTACTTGCACATCATCGTCTATACATCTATCATTCCAGTATTAAAACTAAATTGTAATAATTTTTGCCTCTGGGGCCTATTTATTGCCTTACCTCCCTACTCTTCTACATTTCCTCACACTGAACATAGATGATTCTATTTTTATTTTATTTTGTGTTATTGACTGTACATTTGTTTATGTGTAACTCTGTGTTGTTGTTTGTGTCGCACTGCTTTGCTTTATCTTGGCCAGGTCACAGTTGTAAATGAGAACTTGTTCTCAACTGGCCTACCTGGTTAAATAAAGGTGAAATAATAAAATAAACTAAAATATTCAATTGATTGGACATGATTTGGAAAGGCACACACCTGTCCATATAAGATCCCACAGTTGACAGTGCACGTCAGAGCATAAACCAAGCCATGAGGTCGATGGAATTGTC
>NC_034184.2:80477781-80517781 GCF_002021735.2 Oncorhynchus kisutch
TATTCTTGGTGCCATTTGAAAGGAAACACTGTGAATTTAGTGGAAATGTGAAAGGAATGTAGGAGAATTTAACACAATAGATCTGGTAAAAAATAATACAAAGAAGAAACCAAACTTTCTCTTGTATTTATTTTTTCATCTTTGAAATGCAAGAGAAAGGCCATAATGTATTATTCCAGCCCAGAAGCAATTTTGATTTTGGCCACTAGGTGGCATCAGTGCATGTGCAAAGTTTTAGACTGATCCAATGAACCATTGCATTTCTGTAAAAAAAAATGTGTATCAAGACTGCCCAAATGTGCTTCATTTGTTTATTAATAACATTTCATGTTTAAACCTGTGCACTCTCCTCAAACAATAACATGGTATTCTTCCACTGTAATAGCTACTGTAAATTGGACAGTGCAGTTAGATCAACAAGAATTTAAGCTTTCTGCCAATATCGGATATGTCTACGATACTAATTTTCTTGTTACTTACAGCCTCATGTTAATCGCATTAGCCTACGTTAACTCAACCGTCCCGTGGATGGGACACCGATCCCAAAGACATTTTAACTTGATATTGGGTTTTGTTAATCTAGGCCCTGGTAAAATTAATATCCATATAACTTCATATTATGTACTTTTAATAATTACATTGAGTAGATGTCTACAAAAATGAATGCTTAAACATGATGATAATATGGTCTCCTCTGTTTGAATATACCAAAAAAGTCCCACATTTTGAATGGCTATCATATATCAGGGCAAAACTAACCAGTCCTGAACGACAGACTTCTTCAAGAAGTCTCTCTACCAGTAGTCTGACATGGTTGAATGAAGTTGTTCATCTTTAGGTGTGTAATTTAACCCTGACATCTGGCTGTGTCAACAGTGGGCCTCTGACAGTGGGAGCACACTCAATGAGATGCCTCAGAGGCAGAAGACACCTACTCCACACTGCAGAGGTGTGTGTATGTGTGTACTTGTCTAGGTGCATGCACACAAGTGTGTGTGTGCTTGTGAGTGTGCATGTGTATGTGTGTGTGTGCATTTGTGAGTGTCTATGGGTGTGTATGAACACAGGGGCATCCTCTTTTGAAGTATGTTTACTGCAGTGGAGCATGCTGGGAACACTGTGCTGGCAATCTGTGACACCACTGACACCTGGCATGTAACACACTGACTAGAACTCCATCTTCAAGCCTCCCGCAGTGCTGCCCTTTCTAACCTTCACAGGGCCCTGGTTGATGATACTCTGCCCCCATTGGCTTCTGACAGCTTTCTATCTCTCCCTAATTTCAACCTGCTCTCTGTTGTCTCTGAGTGTGTCAACATATTGTTTCAAGTGATGAGTGCTGCATCAGATGACGTGACCTCCACAATCCTACCTCTACCCAATTGAGATGGTTTGTGATGAGTTGGACCGCAGATCGAATAAAAAACTGCCAACAAGTGCTCAGCATATGTGGGAACTCCTTCAAGACTGTTGTAAAGCATTCCAGGTGAAGCTGGTTGAGAGAATGCCAAGATTGTGCAAAGCTGTCATCAAGGCATAGGGTGGCTACTTTGAAGAATATCAAATATAAATATATTTGGATTTGTTTAACACTTTTTGGTTACTACATTATTCCATATGTGCTATTTTATCGTTTTGATGTCATCACTATTATTCTGGGAATTAGAAAAAATAAAGAAAAACCTTGGAATGAGTAGGTGTGTCCAAACTTTTGACTGGTACTGTATGTTGGTACTTTTTTTTTTACTAGTACAAGTATTTGACCATAAATATTAACCTCTCTTAGGTAGGGGGCAGTATTTTGAAATCGGATGAAAAGCATGCCCAAAGTAAACTATGCATATATGCATATACAGCGCCTTGCGAAAGTATTCGGCCCCCTTGAACTTTGTGACCTTTTGCCACATTTCAGGCTTCAAACATAAAGATATAAAACTGTATTTTTTTGTGAAGAATCAACAACAAGTGGGACACAATCATGAAGTGGAACGACATTTATTGGATATTTCAAACTTTTTAACAAATCAAAAACGGAAAAATTGGGCGTGCAAAATTATTCAGCCCCTTTACTTTCAGTGCAGCAAACTCTCCAGAAGTTCAGTGAGGATCTCTGAATGATCCAATGTTGACCTAAATGACTAATGATGATAAATACAATCCACCTGTGTGTAATCAAGTCTCCGTATAAATGCACCTGCACTGTGATAGTCTCAGAGGTCCGTTAAAAGCGCAGAGAGCATCATGAAGAACAAGGAACACACCAGGCAGGTCCGAGATACTGTTGTGAAGAAGTTTAAAGCCGGATTTGGATACAAAAAGATTTCCCAAGCTTTAAACATCCCAAGGAGCACTGTGCAAGCGATAATATTGAAATGGAAGGAGTATCAGACCACTGCAAATCTACCAAGACCTGGCCGTCCCTCTAAACTTTCAGCTCATACAAGGAGAAGACTGATCAGAGATGCAACCAAGAGGCCCATGATCACTCTGGATGAACTGCAGAGATCTACAGCTGAGGTGGGAGACTCTGTCCATAGGACAACAATCAGTCGTATATTGCACAAATCTGGCCTTTATGGAAGAGTGGCAAGAAGAAAGCCATTTCTTAAAGATATCCATAAAAAGTGTTGTTTAAAGTTTGCCACAAGCCACCTGGGAGACACACCAAACATGTGGAAGAAGGTGCTCTGGTCAGATGAAACCAAAATGTAACTTTTTGGCAACAATGCAAAACGTTATGTTTGGCGTAAAAGCAACACAGCTTATCACCCTGACCACACAATCCCCACTGTCAAACATGGTGGTGGCAGCATCATGGTTTGGGCCTGCTTTTCTTCAGCAGGGACAGGGAAGATGGTTAAAATTGAAGGGAAGATGGGATGGAGCCAAATACAGGACCATTCTGGAAGAAAACCTGATGGAGTCTGCAAAAGACCTGAGACTGGGACGGAGATTTGTCTTCCAACAAGACAATGATCCAAAACATAAAGCAATCTACAATGGAATGGTTCAAAAATAAACATATCCAGGTGTTAGAATGGCCAAGTCAAAGTCCAGACCTGAATCCAATCGAGAATCTGTGGAAAGAACTGAAAACTGCTGTTCACAAATGCTCTCCATCCAACCTCACTGAGCTCGAGCTGTTTTGCAAGGAGGAATGGGAAAACATTTCAGACTCTCGATGTGCAAAACTGATAGAGACATACCCCAAGCGACTTACAGCTGTAATCGCAGCAAAAGGTGGCGCTACAAAGTATTAACTTAATAATTTTGCACACCCAATTTTAAAGTTTTTGATTTGTTAATTTTTTTGGAAATATCCAATAAATGTCGTTCTACTTCATGATTGTGTCCCACTTGTTGTTGATTCTTCACAAAAAAATACAGTTTTATATCTTTATGTTTGAAGCCTGAAATGTGGCAAAAGGTCGCAAAGTTCAAGGGGGCCGAATACTTTCGCAAGGCACTGTACATATACATCCCAGCCAGAAGCAATGTATTACAGGCTACATCCTCTTCCAATGAGCGGGTCAATAATCCGGACACTTATAAGAAATCCCGCTACGCCCTCCGACCAACCTTCAAACAGGCAATGTGTCAAAACAGGACCAAGATAGAATACTACCACGATTCCACAGAGTCTTTGCCCTTAGCGAGTATATGAAGAAACTTTGCCTTGACAGGAACCTCAGGCAGAAGTGACACTGCAACACTGCAATGCAGTGCCTTAGACCGCTGTGCCACTCAGGAGGCTAATCAACCAGCGCTTTTAAAAAGAGATGGGATTCACCCTAACCACAGGTGTTCCAGGATTATTTACAACAATATCGCAAACTGTTTTAGAGACTGACAGACAGGGTCTGGTACTGATCCAGACCCAGCAACATCAAACTGTTTTAGAGACTGACAGACAGGGTCTGGTACTGATCCAGACCCAGCAACATCAAACTGTTTTAGAGACTGACGGACAGGGTCTGGTACTGATCCAGACCCAGCAACATCAAAATGTTTTAGAGACTGACGGACAGGGTCTGGTACTGATCCAGACCCAGCAACATCAAACTGTTTTAGAGACTGACGGACAGGGTCTGGTACTGATCCAGACCCAGCAACATCAAACTGTTTTAGAGACTGACGGACAGGGTCTGGTAGTGCTCCAGACTCAGCAACATCAAACTGTTTTAGGGACTGACAGACAGGGTCTGGTACTGATCCAGACCCAGCAACATCAAACTGTTTTAGAGACTGACAGACAGGGTCTGGTACTGATCCAGACCCAGCAACATCAAACTTTTATAGAGACTGACGGACAGGGTCTGGTAGTGCTCCAGACCCAGCAACATCAAACTGTTTTAGAGACTGACGGACAGGGTCTGGTAGTGCTCCAGACCCAGCAACATCAAACTGTTTTAGAGACTGACGGACAGGGTCTGGTACTGATCCAGACCCAGCAACATCAAACAGTTTTTTTTTTAAATTTTTGTATTTATTTCACCTTTATTTAACCAGGTAGGCTAGTTGAGAACAAGTTCTCATTTGCAACTGCGACCTGGCCAAGATAAAGCATAGCAGTGTGAGCAGACAACAAAGAGTTACACATGGAGTAAACAATTAACAAGTCAATAACACAGTAGAAACCAAAGGGGGAGTCTATATACAATGTGTGCAAAAGGCATGAGGAGGTAGGCAAATAATTACAATTTTGCAGATTAACACTGGAGTGATGAATGATCAGATGGTCATGTACAGGTAGAGATATTGGTGTGCAAAAGAGCAGAAAAGTAAATAAATAAAAACAGTATGGGGATGAGGTAGGTGAGAAAGGGTGGGCTATTTACCAATAGACTATGTACAGCTGCAGCGATCGGTTAGCCGCTCAGATAGCTGATGTTTGAAGTTGGTGAGGGAGATAAAAGTCTCCAACTTCAGCGATTTTTGCAATTCGTTCCAGTCACAGGCAGCAGAGTACTGGAACGAAAGGCGGCCAAATGAGGTGTTGGCTTTAGGGATGATCAGTGAGATACACCTGCTGGAGCGCGTGCTACGGATGGGTGTTGCCATCGTGACCAGTGAGCTGAGATAAGGCGGAGCTTTACCTAGCATGGACTTGTAGGTGACCTGGAGCCAGTGGGTCTGGCGACGAATATGTAGCGAGGGCCAGCCGACTAGAGCATACAAGTCGCAGTGGTGGGTGGTATAAGGTGCTTTAGTGACGAAACGGATGGCACTGTGATAGACTGCATCCAGTTTGCTGAGTAGAGTGTTGGAAGCCATTTTGTAGATGACATCGCCGAAGTCGAGGATCGGTAGGATAGTCAGTTTTACTAGGGTAAGCTTGGCGGCGTGAGTGAAGGAGGCTTTGTTGCGGAATAGAAAGCCGACTCTTGATTTGATTTTCGATTGGAGATGTTTGATATGAGTCTGGAAGGAGAGTTTGCAGTCTAGCCAGACACCTAGGTACTTATAGACGTCCACATATTCTAGGTCGGAACCATCCAGGGTGGTGATGCTAGTCGGGCATGCGGGTGCAGGCAGCGACCGGTTGAGCAGCATGCATTTGGTTTTACTAGCGTTTAAGAGCAGTTGGAGGCCACGGAAGGAGTGTTGTATGGCATTGAAGCTTGTTTGGAGGTTAGATAGCACAGTGTCCAAAGACGGGCCGAAGGTATATAGAATGGTTTTCGTCTTCGTAGAGGTGGATCAGGGAATCGCCCTCAGCAAGAGCAACATCATTGATATACACAGAGAAAAGAGTCGGCCCGAGAATTGAACCCTGTGGCACCCCCATAGAGACTGCCAGAGGACCAGACAGCATGCCCTCCGATTTGACGCGCTGAACTCTGTCTGCAAAGTAATTGGTGAACCAGGCAAGGCAGTCATCCGAAAAACCGAGGCTCCTGAGTCTGCCGATAAGAATATGGTGATTGACAGAGTCGAAAGCCTTGGCAAGATCGATGAAGACGGCTGCACAGTACTGTCTTTTATCGATGGCGGTTATGATATCGTTGAGTACCTTGAGTGTGGCTGAGGTGCACCCATGACCGGCTCGGAAACCAGATTGCACAGCGGAGAAGGTGCGGTGGGATTCGAGATGGTCAGTGACCTGTTTGTTGACTTGGCTTTCGAAGACCTTAGATAGGCAGGGCAGGATGGATATAGGTCTGTAACAGTTTGGGTCCAGGGTGTCTCCCCCTTTGAAGAGGGGGATGACTGCGGCAGCTTTCCAATCCTTGGGGATCTCAGACGATATGAAAGAGAGGTTGAACAGGCTGGTAATAGGGGTTGCGACAATGGTGGCAGATAGTTTCAGAAATAGAGGGTCCAGATTGTCAAGCCCAGCTGATTTGTACGGGTCCAGGTTTTGCAGCTCTTTCAGAACATCTGCTATCTGGATTTGGTTAAAGGAGAACCTGGAGAGGCTTGGGCGAGGAGCTGCGGGGGGGGCGGAGCTGTTGGCCGAGGTTGAAGTAGCCAGGCGGAAGGCATGGCCAGCCGTTGAGAAATGCTTATTGAAGTTTTCGATAATCATGGATTTATCAGTGGTGACCGTGTTACCTAGCCTCAGTGCAGTGGGCAGCTGGGAGGAGGTGCTCTTGTTCTCCATGGACTTCACGGTGTCCCAGAACTTTTTGGAGTTGGAGCTACAGGATGCAAACTTCTGCCTGAAGAAGCTGGACTTAGCTTTCCTGACTGACTGCGTGTATTGGTTCCGGACTTCCCTGAACAGTTGCATATCACGGGGACTATTCGATGCTATTGCAGTCCGCCACAGGATGTTTTTGTGCTGGTCGAGGGCAGTCAGGTCTGGGGTGAACCAAGGGCTGTATCTGTTCTTAGTTCTGCATTTTTTGAACGGAGCATGCTTATCTAAAATGGTGAGGAAGTTACTTTTAAAGAAAGACCAGGCATCCTCAACTGACGGGATGAGGTCGATGTCCTTCCAGGATACCCGGGCAAGGTCGATTAGAAAGGCCTGCTCACAGAAGTGTTTTAGGGAGCGTTTGACAGTGATGAGGGGTGGTCGTTTGACTGCGGCTCCGTAGCGGATACAGGCAATGAGGCAGTGATCGCTGAGATCCTGGTTGAAGACAGCGGAGGTATATTTGGAGGGCCAGTTGGTCAGGATGACGTCTATGAGGGTGCCCTTGTTTACAGAGTTAGGGTTGTACCTGGTGGGTTCCTTGATGATTTGTGTGAGATTGAGGGCGTCTAGCTTAGATTGTAGGACTGGCGAGGTGTTAAGCATATCCCAGTTTAGGTCACCTAACAGAACAAACTCTGAAGCTAGATGGGGGGCGATCAATTCACAAATGGTGTCCAGGGCACAGCTGGGAGCTGAGGGGGGTCGGTAGCAGGCGGCAACCGTGAGAGACTTATTTCTGGAGAGAGTAATTTTCAAAATTAGTAGTTCGAACTGTTTGGGTATGGACCTGGAAAGTATGACATTACTTTGCAGGCTATCTCTGCAGTAAACTGCAACTCCGCCCCCTTTGGCAGTTCTATCTTGACGGAAGATGTTATAGTTGGGTATGGAAATCTCTGAATTTTTGGTGGCCTTCCTGAGCCAGGATTCAGACACAGCAAGGACATCAGGGTTAGCAGAGTGTGCTAAAGCAGTGAGTAAAACAAACTTAGGGAGGAGGCTTCTGATGTTGACATGCATGAAACCATGAGTTTTAGAGACTGACGGACAGGGTCTGGTACTGATCCAGACCCAGCAACATCAAACTGTTTTAGAGACTGACGGACAGGGTCTGGTAGTGCTCTAGTTGTCCTTGTCTGAATAAGCAACAGAGAACTTGGTAACCATATCAACTACTGTAGAAATGGCAATATGTTTATTGTGAGTAACCTAATTTATGCTCCTTTAACTCCACCTTCTAGGGAGTTTATAGAAAGTCTTATCTCCTACCTTTCTGACAGACTGGAGACTGTCAGAAAACATGGTCGTAACGTTGGTATTCCATTGGCTTCCTTGAGGCAGATTCCCCAGGGGAAGAGTGGCCCACACATTGAATATGCCGCTTTTAAATGTTAAAGCAGTCAGTAAGTAAAACCTTTCTCGTGAATGACCTCATTACTGAGCGCAAAGTTGATTGCATGTTTCTCACTGAAACATGGCTGTAATCAGACTGTAGTGCAGCTCTTATTGAAGCCTCCCCTCTGGACTACAGCTTTTTATACTCTATCAGAAAAGGGGAAAAGGGTGGTGGGACAGCCTCTATTTTTACTAATACGATCAGCTGTAAGGACATTTCGTTTGGCGACGTTGAGTCTTTTGAGCATCATGCTATACTGTTTAAATGTCAGCCACTAGTGCTGGCAAAAACCCTGTATAGACCACCAACGTACTCACCCACTTTTTTACTGATTCATCTGAAGTACTGTCTATAGTCCTTGAAAAATAATATGAAATTGTTGTGTTGGGCGATTTTAATATTCATGCTGACAAAGATTGACTTCAAGGCCTTTGAATTTATGAATATATTGAGCTCTTTGGACTTTCTCCAACATGTTATTGGGCCCACCCATAACCACGGCTATACTCTGGACCTTGTTATCACCAAGAGGCTTTATATTGATATATTCTCTGTTGATGTTGCTTTATCTGATCACCACTGTGTATTTTGTACTATCTTGTTGCCCATAGCACAGTGTAATACTGAGCACATTATTAAGAAACGCCATCTTACCTCTGAAGTTGCTACAGATTTTATTGAGTGTGTGAACAATACTCCACCATCTATTCTGCCTTCCTCTTGTGATGATTCTGTTGATACATTTAATAGAAAATGGAGGGCAATCATTGATTCCGCATCTGCAGTGAAGTTGAAAAAGTTCACATCCACTTAGAAAGCCCCTTGGATGAGTGAGGAAACGAATCAATTAAAGATAAATGGCAGAAAGGCAGAGCGGAAGGGGACAAAGTCAAAGTTGTAGATCCATTATGATATTCTTTGAGAGAAACTTGGCATATGTAACAATGTAATTAGAAATGCCAGAAGGGACATTTTTCCTAACTTGATCTGTCACACCCTGATCAGTTTCACCTGTCCTCATTATTGTCTCCACGCCCTCCAGGTGTTGCTTGTTTCCCCCAGTGTATTTATCCCTGTGTTTCCTGTCTCTCTGTACCAGTGTATTTATCCATGTGTTTCCTGTCTCTCTGTACCAGTGAATTTATCCCTGTGTTTCCTGTCTCTCTGTACCAGTGTATTTATCCCTGTGTTTCCTCTCTCTCTGTACCAGTGTATTTATCCCTGTGTTTCCTGTCTCTCTGTGCCAGTGTATTTATCCCTGTGTTTCCTGTCTCTCTGTACCAGTGTATTTATCCCTGTGTTTCCTCTCTCTCTGTACCAGTGCATTTATCCCTGTGTTTCAAATCAAATCAAATCAAATTTATTTATATAGCCCTTCATACATCAGCTGATATCTCAAAGTGCTGTACAGAAACCCAGCCTAAAACCCCAAACAGCAAGCAATGCAGATGTAGAAGCACGGTGGCTAGGAAAAACTCCCTAGAAAGGCCAAAACCTAGGAAGAAACCTAGAGAGGAACCAGGCTATGTGGGGTGGCTCTTCTGGCTGTGCCGGGTGGAGATTATAACAGAACATGGCCAAGATGTTCAAATGTTCATAAATGACCAGCATGGTCGTATAATAATAAGGCAGAACAGTTGAAACTGGAGCAGCAGCACGGTCAGATGGACTGGGGACAGCAAGGAGTCATCATGTCAGGTAGTCCTGGGGCATGGTCCTAGGGCTCAGGTCCTCCGAGAGAGAGAAAGAAAGAGAGGAGAGAATTAGAGAATTAGTTTCCTGTCTCTCTGTACCAGTGTATTTATCCCTGTGTTTCCTGTCTCTCTGTAGCAGTGTATTTATCCCTGTGTTTCCTATCTCTCTGTGCCAGTGTATTTATCCCTGTGTTTCCTGTCTCTCTGTGCCAGTTCGTCTTGTATGTTAGTCAAGTCAACCAGCGTGTTTTTACGGTACAACTTTTGCTATTCTCTTTTTGATAGTCCTCCCTGTTTTGACCCCTGCCTGACGCTGGACTACTTTCCCACCTGCACCTACTTGACTCTGCCTGCCCTGACCTTGACTCTGCCTCCCTTGACCTTGATTCTGCCTGCCCTGACCCTGATTCTGCCTGCCCTGACCTTGACTCTGCCTGCCCTGACCTTGATTCTGCCTGCCCTGACCTTGATTCTGCCTGCCCTGACCTTGATTCTGCCTGCCCTGACATTGATTCTGACTGCCCTGACCTTGACTCTGCCTGCCCTGACCTTGACTCCGCCTGCCCTGACCTTGATTCTGCCTGCCCTGACCTTGACTTTGTCTGCCCTGACCTTGACTCTGCCTGCCCTGACCTTGATTCTGCCTGCCCTGACCTTGATTCTGCCTGCCCTGACCTTGATTCTGCCTGCCCTGACCTTGATTCTGCCTGCCCTGACATTGATTCTGACTGCCCTGACCTTGACTCTGCCTGCCCTGACCTTGACTCCGCCTGCCCTGACCTTGATTCTGCCTGCCCTGACCTTGACTTTGTCTGCCCTGACCTTGACTCTGCCTGCCCTGACCTTGATTCTGCGTGCCCTGACCTTGACTCTGCCTGCCCTGACCTTGACTCTGCCTGCCCTGACCTTGATTCTGCCTGCCCTGACCTTGACTCTGCCTGCCCTGACCTTGATTCTGCCTGCCCTGACCTTGACTCTGCCTGCCCTGACCTTGACTCTGCCTGCCCTGACCTTGACTCTGCCTCCCCTGACCTTGATTCTGCCTGCCCTGACCTTGACTCTGCCTGCCCTGACCTTGACTCTGCCTGCTCTGACCTTGAGTCTGCCAGCCCTGACCTTGACTCTGCCTGCCCTGACCTTGACTCTGCCTGCCCTGACCTTGACTCTGCCTGCCCTGACCTTGATTCTGCCAGCCCTGACCTTGATTCTGCCAGCCCTGACCTTGATTCTGCCTGCCCTGATCTTGAGTCTGCCTGGCCTGACCTTGAGTCTGCCTGCCCTGACCTTGAGTCTGCCCTCCCTGACTTGACTCTACCCTCCCTGACCTTGAGTCTGCCTGCCCTGACCTTGAGTCTGCCTGCCCTGACCTTGAGTCTGCCTGCCCTGACCTTGAGTCTGCCCTCCCTGACTTGACTCTACCCTCCCTGACCTTGAGTCTGCCTGCCCTGACCTTGAGTCTGCCTGCCCTGACCTTGAGTCTGCCTGCCCTGACCTTGAGTCTGCCCTCCCTGACTTGACTCTGCCCTCCCTGACCTTGAGTCTGCCTGCCCTGACCTTGAGTCTGCCTGCCCTGACCTTGAGTCTGCCCTCCCTGACTTGACTCTGCCCTCCCTGACCTTGAGTCTGCCTGCCCTGACCTTGAGTCTGCCCTCCCTGACCTTGAGTCTGCCCTCCCTGACCTTGAGTCTGCCTGCCCTGACCTTGAGTCTGCCCTCCCTGACTTGACTCTGCCCTCCCTGACCTTGAGTCTGCCTGCCCTGACCTTGAGTCTGCCCTCCCTGACCTTGAGTCTGCCCTCCCTGACCTTGAGTCTGCCTGCCCTGACCTTGAGTCTGCCCTCCCTGACTTGACTCTGCCCTCCCTGACCTTGAGTCTGCCTGCCCTGACCTTGAGTCTGCCCTCCCTGACCTTGAGTCTGCCCTCCCTGACCTTGAGTCTGCCCTCCCTGACCTTGAGTCTGCCTGCCCTTCGGTACCTTTTGGGCTCTGAACTGGTTTTGACCTTTTGCCTGTCCAGGACCATTCTCTTGCCTTCATTTAGATGAATAAATATTGTAAGACTCCAACCATCTGCCTCCTGTGTCTGCATCTGGGTCTCGTATTGTGTCATGATATGATCACAAATAATCAGACAAATTTGAGAGTGCTCTTCTCGAACATTGATGACGTGATAAATCCCCCGCAAACATTTGAATTTGAATTTGAACCTTTGAGTTTGCTGCATATTTCAGAGATACTCAGCCTAATGTTGGTTGTCAGTCAACTAAGATCTGATGAGAAGTTTGATATGTGCCCTATCCTACCACGCAAAGATATTATGGATTTATTTTCCCTGGTTGATACAAACATACACAGGAAAATGATATCACAACGTAAGCCTTCTACCTGCCTTCTCGATCCTATCCCCACCCCCTTCTTCAGAATAGTTTTTAATGGCATATCTGAAGAAGTGCAAGCTATTGTTAATCACTCCCTGTTCACAGGAACATTCCCAACTGCACTAAAAACTGCTATGGTGAAACCCCTTCTGAAGAAAAGTAATCTAGATTATTCAGCTCTTAGCAATGTTTAGCCAATCTCCAACTTCCATTCTTAAGCAAAATTCTGGAGACATTGGTGTTCAAACAGCTAAATGAGTTTTGAAGTGCCAACAAAAAATGTTTGTCCCCATGTAGTTTCCTTGCCCTACACAACACAGACAGCCTTAGTTAAAGTGATACATGATCTTAGAGCCAACACAGATGCCATACAGTTCTCTGTCCTTGTATTCTTAGCTTTAAGTGCATTTGACACTGTTGACCATGATGTTCTTCTGGAAAGACTGGAGAGGTGGGTTAGCCTCTCTGGTGTACTTCTAAATTGGTGTAGGTCCTATTTCACCAGTCAAGAGTTGTGTCACTCTTGGTGAAAATACATATCTATTGTGGCATTACACAAGGTTTTGATTTTTGGTTCATTACTGTTCAGTTTCTATATCTTACCCCTTGGCAGCGTTATCAGAAAGCACAGCATTGATTTTCACTCCTACGCAGACGATACACAACTTTCTATTTCTGTGTCACGAGAGGATTTTAGCTCCACGGATAAATTATTAGGCTGTATTATTGATTGAAATACTTGGATGGCTCACAACCTTCTGTAGGTAAGACAATATGAAGGTACTTATTGTTGGAGCCAAAGCAGAGAGAGAGAATTTGAATTCATTTTAATTTACACCAGGTATAAAAAAAACTAGCTGTTATTTTGTATTTTGAAGAATGTGACCAAAATAGCTTTCTACCACCCGAGGAACATTGCCAAGTTGCAGCCGTTTCTCTCTCAGGCTGATACAGAGAGACTCATCCATGCTTTTATTACAAGCAGGCTTGACTACGGTAATGCTCTCCTGTCTGGTCTACCCAAGAAAGCCATTGGTCAACTGCAAAACATATAGAATTCTGCAGCACATGTACTGACCAAGACCAGACAAAGAGCACACATTACACTGCTTTTCAAGTCTCTTCAGTGGCTCCCTGTGAGTTTTAGAATTCATTTTAAGGTTATTCTATTGGTTTGTAAATCAATCCACAGTTTTGCACCCCAATACATGTCACACACTTTTAAGTTATGTACCCAGTAGGTCCCTCAAGTCCTCTGTCACTGGCCTTTTAACTATCCCAAAGCCCAGTACCAAGAGGCATGGAGAGACAGCCTTTAGTTATTATGACCCCAGGCTCTGGAATAACCTGCCAGAGAACCTGAGGGGGACCAAGTGGCATGGACAGACAGCCTTTAGTTATTATGACCCCAGCCTCTGGAATAGCCTGCCAGAGAACCTGAAGGGGACCAAGAGGCATGGACAGACAGCCTTCAGTTATTATGATCCCAGCCTCTGGAATAGCCTGCCAGAGAACCTGAGGGGGACCAAGAGGCATGGACAGACAGCCTTTAGTTATTATGACCCCAGCCTCTGGAATAGCCTGCCAGAGAACCTGAGGGGGACCAAGAGGCATGGACAGACAGCCTTTAGTTATTATGACCCCAGCCTCTGGAATAGCCTGCCAGAGAACCTGAGGGGGACCAAGAGGCATGGACAGACAGCCTTTAGTTATTATGACCCCAGCCTCTTGAATAGCCTGCCAGAGAACCTGTGGGCATATAAAAGGGATCTTAAAACCTTTTTAGCTTTACTTTCTCTTCGGGTGCTTTTTAGCTGTTCAGTTTGTGTCATTTAGTTTTTTAACTTGTGTTTGTTGTGTAGTAAATATTGAATATGTTGCCCGTAAAGCACATTGCGCTGCAATCCAGGTCTGAAATGTTCTGTATAAATAAAGCTTGATTTGATTTGAGTATATCAAACATTAGGAACACCTTCCTAATATTGAGTTGCACCCCCTCAATTTGTTGGAGCATGGACTCTACAAGGTGTCGAAAGCATTTGACAGGGATGCTGACCCATGCTGACTCCAATGCTTCGTACAGTTGTGTCAACTTAGCTGGATGTACTTTGGGTGGTGGACCACTCTTGATACACATAGGAAACTCTTGAGTGTGAAAAACCCAGCAGCTTTGCAGTTCTTCACACAAACCAACAAACCTGGCACCTACAACCATACTTTGTTTAAAGGCACTTAGTTTTTTTGTCTTGCCCATTCACCCTTAGGAATGGCACACATACTGTACATACTTGTTGACAACACAAGGGTTAACCTGTCTCCAACCCTTAATTTACACCTATTGAAGGGTATTCAACAGGTGACATCAATAAGGGATCATAGCTTTCACCTGGATTCACCTGGTCACTCTACATCATGGAAAGAACAGGTGTCATTAATGTTTGTAGTTCAGTGTAGTTCCATCGGGAAAAAAGAAACAGGAAATTATTGGAAGTAGTACTGGGGAAGAAGAGAGTTTATAATGATTGGAAGTAATACTGGGGAAGAAGAGAGTTTATAATGATTGGAAGTAGTACTGGGGAAGAAGAGAGTTTATAATGATTGGAAGTAGTACTGGGGAAGAAGAGAGTTTATAATGATTGGAAGTAGTACTGGGGAAGAAGAGAGTTTATAATGATTGGAAGTAGTACTGGGGAAGAAGAGAGTTTATAATGATTGGAAGTAGTACTGGGGAAGAAGAGAGTTTATAATGATTGGAAGTAGTACTGGGGAAGAAGAGAGTTTTTAATAATTGGAAGTAGTACTGGGGAAGAAGAGAGTTTATAATGTTTGGAAGTAGTACTGGGGAAGAAGAGAGTTTTTAATGATTGGAAGTAGTACTGGGGAAGAAGAGAGTTTATAATGATTGGAAGTAGTACTGGGGAAGAAGAGAGTTTTTAATGATTGGAAGTAGTACTGGGGAAGAAGAGAGTTTATAATGATTGGAAGTAGTACTGGGGAAGAAGAGAGTTTTTAATGATTGGAAGTAGTACTGGGGAAGAAGAGAGTTTTTAATGATTGGAAGTAGTACTGGGGAAGAAGAGAGTTTTTAATGATTGGAAGTAGTACTGGGGAAGAATAGAGTTTATAATGATTGGAAGTAGTACTGGGGAAGAAGAGAGTTTATAATGATTGGAAGTAGTACTGGGGAAGAAGAGAGTTTTTAATGATTGGAAGTAGTACTGGGGAAGAAGAGAGTTTATAATGATTGGAAGTAGTACTGGGGAAGAAGAGAGTTTTTAATGATTGGAAGTAGTACTGGGGAAGAAGAGAGTTTTTAATGATTGGAAGTAGTACTGGGGAAGAAGAGAGTTTTTAATGATTGGAAGTAGTACTGGGGAAGAAGAGAGTTTATAATGATTGGAAGTAGTACTGGGGAAGAAGAGAGTTTATAATGATTGGAAGTAGTACTGGGGAAGAAGAGAGTTTTTAATGATTGGAAGTAGTACTGGGGAAGAAGAGAGTTTTTAATGATTTGAGAGGTTTGATCCACCTGTTGTTTGATCTTAAGGTTCCTGTCTCCTGATTCTTTGTGTGTTCTTATAAAACCTTTATGATGACTGTCGGTTTTATATGGCTTTAATAAAAGAATAAGGAACCTCAAAGTCTCGCATTGCAGATAAAAGCCAGAGTCTGAAGTATAGGAGTCATATTTGATAGATGACTGCTTTTTACACGGTGAGATATGAATATCTGGATGAACCATGTATTGTATAATCATACTTAGTTTTGTAACGTGGCTCTGATGCATATCTGTCTAAATGCATTTTGACATTTGCCAACTTGCAAGAGTGGAATCTGACCAGCACAGGCTAGGTATGCAGCTTAGAGAGAGAAAAAGGAGTGATTTTCCAAGCCAACCTACGGCAAGACATTAGGGACGTGATACAATTGTTTTCCAAATCAAAATAAATCGGTCACCAGAGGTTCTCATATCATCAATTGTGTTGGAGTCAAAAGCCAGCTGTGCAATATTGACTGTATAATTCAATCTTATCTCCGCAGAGTCTATTTAAAAACAATATATTTGAAGAGATGAGGTACGTGGAGAGGAGTCATGCATCAAGTAAGATGTCACCGACAGATTTGGCAGCTCTGCTTCTAGCTCCTGAGCAACTTTGCAGTATTTTTTTTTTGTGTGTGTGTCATTTGTACATTATTAGCCTAAAACATTTATTGTGTTTATACATACAGCAGGAAATAACTTCTGGATATCAGAGTGCCAGTAACTTACCAGTGTTACGACCAGGAATACAACTTTCCCGAATTGGACCCTTTGTTCGTACCCCACAGGGCAATTCAACTGATTCCAGAGGCTGCTCCAAAACACAGCTGTCGGAGAAGAGGTATTCAGAGTGGACTTCTAGTCGGACTCAGGAGACGTGCACACTATCAACAGCTTCCAAGTATATTACTCGCTAATGTACAGAGTCTGGATAATAAAATAGATGAGCTCAGGACAAGGATCTCCTTTCAGAGAGACATCAGGGATTGTAACATACTCTGTTCTCGTAAACATGGCTCTCTCGGGATATACTACCGTTTTCCATACAGCCATCTGGGTTCTCAGTACATAGCACAGACAGGAATAAAGAACTCTCTGGGGGAAAAAAAGCTGGGGGTGCATGTTTCATAAGTAACTGCTCATGGTGTGATTGTGATAACATACATCAACTCAAGTCCTTTTGTTCACCCAACCTAGAATACCTCACAATCAAAAGCAAACTGTATTACCTCCCAAGAAAATAGTCACAGCCGTGTATATTCCCCCTCAAAGAACTACACTGGACTTTATGCCAACTAGAAACCACATATCCTGGACCACTGCTTTTGGGCACCCGAGTGGCGCAGCAGTCTAAGGCACTGCATCTCAGTGTAGTCACTACAGATCCTAGTTCAATTACAGACAGCATCACAACCATGCCATGATTGGGAGTCCCATAGGGCAGCACACAACTGGGCCAGTGTCATTAGGGTAGGCCATCATTGTAAATAATAACGTGTTCATAACTGACTAAATATTTCTATGGCAAATTTGAGGAAAACACTATTGAAGTTCTACTAACACATTGACTGTAGTACATTGGACCACTGCAATTCAACTTTTTGAAATGCCTACAAGGCCCTCCCCTTTGGCAGATCTGATAATGACTCAATTTTGCTCCTCCCATCCAATAGGCAGAAACTCAAACAGGAAGGGTCTATTCAATGTCTATTCAATGCTGGTCTGACCAATCGGAATCCATGCTTCAAGATTGTTTTGATCATGTGGACTGGGATATATTCCGGGTAGCCTCTGAAAATAACATTGACGAATACACGGATACGGTGACTGAGTTCATCAGGAAGTGTATAGGAGATGTTGTACCCACTGTGACTATTAACACCTACCTAAACCAGAAGCCGTGGAAAGATGGCAGCATTCGCATACAACTGAAAGTGCAAACCACTGCATTTAACCATTACAAGGTGACTGGAAATATGGCTGAATACAAACAGTGTAGTTATTCCCTCCGTAAGGCAATCAAACAGGCAAATCGTCAGTAAAGAGACAAGTGGAGTCGCAATTCGACGGCTCAGACACGAGACGGTTGTGACAGGGTCTACAGCAATCACAGACTACAAAGGGAAAACCAGCCACGTCGCGAACATCGACGTCTTGCTTCCAGACAAGTTAAACACCTCCTACCAAGGACTGTGGGCTCTCCTTCTGAATGAATGCTGTTCATTGACTATAGCTCAGCCTTCAACACCATGGTAGCGTCCAAGCTCATCATTAAGCTCAGGGCCCTGGGTTTCAACCCCGCCTTGTGCAACTGGGTCATGGAGTTCCTGACAGGCCGCCCCCAGGTGGTGAAGGTAGGAAACAACACCTCCACTTCGCTGATCCTCAACACAGTGGCCCCACAAGGGCGAGTGCTCAGCCCCCTCCTGTCCTCTCTGTTCACTCATTTCTGTGTGACCACTTACACCTCCAACTCAATCTTCAAGTTTGCAGACAACACAACAGTAGTAGGCGTGATTATCAACAATGACAAGACAGCCTACAGGGAGGAAGTGAGGGCACTGGGAGAGCATCGCCAGAAAAATAACCTCTCACTCAACGTCAACAAAACAAAGAAGATGATTGTGGTTGTACAATTAGGGTGTGGAAATGTTAGGATTATTTTGCTCTTAGTAGCCTACTCCTGACCGGTCACGTTGTACAACATCATTTTTCCTCATGGAAACACTGAGGGTTTCATTTGTAGTTTTTCTTAGAATAAAACCACCATAATATTATCAAATTAATTAAGCCACATTTATTAAAATCAATCCCATACACTATGTTCTTACAAAAAAGGTTTTAAATTCTCTAGTACAGCTAATATTACAAAAACATGCCCTCTGCTGGTCAAACTAGCACTAACTAGCATTAATGGCAACCGTGGCTGACACTTAAATAACGTGCCATATAATTCTGCAGCAGTCTGCAAGGTGTGCTGCAATGTGCTGCATATTTTACAGGAATAACCACTGTACATGCATTAGGGGACACAGTGAACAGTTTGGAGTTGGGGCCCCTTGGTGTAGAACAAACTGAAAATGTATTTGTTGATGGTTCGTATTACAGGATGCTAAGGTCATATTTGTCCATATTCTGTTCCAATTAAAGGCTTGCTCAGATTCACTTAGATTCTTTAAATTTTTTAATGGCTATTGTAACGGCATTTAGAGGTGGAAGAAGGAGAGGACCAAAGCGCAGCGTCGTTAGTGTTCATCTTATTTAATAATAATCCAAACTTAACTCTTCAAATTACACAACATCAAAGTGAAAACCGAAACAGTTCTGTCTGGTGCAGACACACAAAGACTGAAAGCAACCACCCACAAAACACAATTGAAAACAGGCTACCTAAATATGGTTCTCAATCAGGGACAACGATTGACAGCTGCCTCTGATTGAGAACCATATCAGGCCAAACACAGAAATAGAAAAATATAGAAAAACTAACATAGACAACCCACCCAACTCACGCCCTGACCATACTAAAACAAAAGACAAAGCAAAGGAACTAAGGTCAGAAGGTGACAGCTAGCTCATAACATTTGCTCACAGGCCAGGGAGACAGAGAGCTCATTCTAGAGAGAGACTCTGGATCTCCACCCCACACCCTATCCCTTGTTTCTTGTTTCTACATTTTAAATTAGGGATGACATTAATGAAAATACTAAGCTGTAGTGTTAACATATCCACTATTGAAGATACATCTGAAAAGGTATGTAAAATGTTAACGTTCGCTGCCAGACAGGTCAAAATTAACTAGTCCACCTCGGATCCAAATCGAATCAAGTATTGGTTTTGAGAATAAAAAAATGACTGAGTCCTGTTGGTTTTGTATGGGAATTTCACGGATCCAATTTGGTTCCGTTTTCAAGTTTGGGATCTGAGAATAACTCTATTTGGGAGCAATTGAGATACATTGTCTAGATATAGTCAAATATAGTCCGTGTATAATGAGATCAAGTGATCCGTAGATTTGAGGGAAATAGCTTTATTTCCTTTGATTGACTAATTGCCTCGGCCAGGGGATCAATAAAAATAGCAAAGGAGAAATTGGTTCACCTTGTCTGCTGCTTTCAGTGATTCTGAATGGAGCAGAGCAAACATTACCTGTTTTAACTTTGGCTGAGGGAATAGCATATAGTCTTTCAATCATATTAATGGAATTGAAGCCATGTCCCATATGTTCCAAGACAGACCAGAGTTATGACCATTCTAGTCTATTAAAGACTTTTATCTGCATTGAGAGGTCATACAGCCCAAGGAACTGTTGTTTCTGATGCAGCATTTAAGACATGTGGACTGTATCCCAATCAACAATGATGCAGCATTTAAGACATGTGGACTGTATCCCAATCAACAATGATGCAGCATTTAAGATATGTGGACTGTATCCCAATCAACAATGATGCAGCATTTAAGATATGTGGACTGTATCCCAATCAACAATGATGCAGCATTTAAGACATGTGGACTGTATCCCAATCAACAATGATGCAGCATTTAAGACATGTGGACTGTATCCCAATCAACAATGATGCAGCATTTAAGATATGTGGACTGTATCCCAATCAACAATGATGCAGCATTTAATATATGTGGACTGTATCCCAATCAACAATGATGCAGCATTTAAGACATGTGGACTGTATCCCAATCAACAATGATGCAGCATTTAAGATATGTGGACTGTATCCCAATCAACAATGATGCAGCATTTAAGACATGTGGACTGTATCCCAATCAACAATGATGCAGCATTTAAGACATGTGGACTGTATCCCAATCAACAATGATGCAGCATTTAAGATATGTGGACTGTATCCCAATCAACAATGATGCAGCATTTAAGACATGTGGACTGTATCCCAATCAACAATGATGCAGCATTTAAGACATGTGGACTGTATCCCAATCAACAATGATGCAGCATCTAAGATATGTGGACTGTATCCCAATCAACAATGATGCAGCATTTAAGATATGTGGACTGTATCCCAATCAACAATGATGCAGCATTTAAGACATGTGGACTGTATCCCAATCAACAATGATGCAGCATTTAAGATATGTGGACTGTATCCCAATCAACAATGATGCAGCATTTAAGATATGTTGACTGTATCCCAATCAACAATGATGCAGCATCTAAGATATGTGGACTGTATCCCAATCAACAATGATGCAGCATTTAAGATATGTGGACTGTATCCCAATCAACAATGATGCAGCATCTAAGACATGTGGACTGTATCCCAATCAACAATGATGCAGCATTTAAGATATGTGGACTGTATCCCAATCAACAATGATGCAGCATTTAAGACATGTGGACTGTATCCCAATCAACAATGATGCAGCATTTAAGACATGTGGACTGTATCCCAATCAACAATGATGCAGCATTTAAGACATGTGGACTGTATCCCAATCAACAATGATGCAGCATTTAAGACATGTGGACTGTATCCCAATCGACAATGATGCAGCATTTAAGATATGTGGACTGTATCCCAATCGACAATGATGCAGCATTTAAGACATGTGGACTGTATCCCAATCAACAATGATGCAGCATCTAAGACATGTGGACTGTATCCCAATCAACAATGATGCAGCATCTAAGACATGTGGACTGTATCCCAATCAACAATGATGCAGCATCTAAGACATGTGGACTGTATCCCAAACAACAATGATGCAGCATCTAAGACAATTGGACTGTATCCCAATCAACAATGATGCAGCATCTAAGATATGTGGACTGTATCCCAATCAACAATGATGCAGCATCTAAGACATGTGGACTGTATCCCAATCAACAATGATGCAGCATCTAAGATATGTGGACTGTATCCCAATCAACAATGATGCAGCATTTAAGATATTTGGACTGTATCCCAATCAACAATGATGCAGCATTTAAGATATGTGGACTGTATCCCAATCAACAATGATGCAGCATTTAAGATATGTGGACTGTATCCCAATCAACAATGATGCAGCATCTAAGATATGTGGACTGTACCCCAATCAACAATGATGCAGCATCTAAGATATGTGGACTGTATCCCAATCAACAATGATGCAGCATTTAAGATATGTGGACTGTATCCCAATCAACAATGATGCAGCATTTAAGACATGTGGACTGTATCCCAATCAACAATGATGCAGCATTTAAGATATGTGGACTGTATCCCAATCAACAATGATGCAGCATTTAAGACATGTGGACTGTATCCCAATCAACAATGATGCAGCATTTAAGACATGTGGACTGTATCCCAATCAACAATGATGCAGCATTTAAGACATGTGGACTGTATCCCAATCAACAATGATGCAGCATTTAAGACATGTGGACTGTATCCCAATCGACAATGATGCAGCATTTAAGATATGTGGACTGTATCCCAATCGACAATGATGCAGCATTTAAGACATGTGGACTGTATCCCAATCAACAATGATGCAGCATCTAAGACATGTGGACTGTATCCCAATCAACAATGATGCAGCATCTAAGACATGTGGACTGTATCCCAATCAACAATGATGCAGCATCTAAGACATGTGGACTGTATCCCAAACAACAATGATGCAGCATCTAAGACAATTGGACTGTATCCCAATCAACAATGATGCAGCATCTAAGATATGTGGACTGTATCCCAATCAACAATGATGCAGCATCTAAGACATGTGGACTGTATCCCAATCAACAATGATGCAGCATCTAAGATATGTGGACTGTATCCCAATCAACAATGATGCAGCATTTAAGATATTTGGACTGTATCCCAATCAACAATGATGCAGCATTTAAGATATGTGGACTGTATCCCAATCAACAATGATGCAGCATTTAAGATATGTGGACTGTATCCCAATCAACAATGATGCAGCATCTAAGATATGTGGACTGTACCCCAATCAACAATGATGCAGCATCTAAGATATGTGGACTGTATCCCAATCAACAATGATGCAGCATTTAAGATATGTGGACTGTATCCCAATCAACAATGATGCAGCATTTAAGACATGTGGACTGTATCCCAATCAACAATGATGCAGCATTTAAGACATGTGGACTGTATCCCAATCAACAATGATGCAGCATTTAAGATATGTGGACTGTATCCCAATCAACAATGATGCAGCATTTAAGACATGTGGACTGTATCCCAATCAACAATGATGCAGCATTTAAGACATGTGGACTGTATCCCAATCAACAATGATGCAGCATCTAAGATATTTGGACTGTATCCCAATCAACAATGATGCAGCATTTAAGATATGTGGACTGTATCCCAATCAACAATGATGCAGCATTTAAGACATGTGGACTGTATCCCAATCAACAATGATGCAGCATTTAAGATATGTGGACTGTATCCCAATCAACAATGATGCAGCATTTAAGATATGTTGACTGTATCCCAATCAACAATGATGCAGCATCTAAGATATGTGGACTGTATCCCAATCAACAATGATGCAGCATTTAAGATATGTGGACTGTATCCCAATCAACAATGATGCAGCATCTAAGACATGTGGACTGTATCCCAATCAACAATGATGCAGCATTTAAGATATGTGGACTGTATCCCAATCAACAATGATGCAGCATTTAAGATATGTGGACTGTATCCCAATCAACAATGATGCAGCATTTAAGACATGTGGACTGTATCCCAATCAACAATGATGCAGCATTTCAGATATGTGGACTGTATCCCAATCAACAATGATGCAGCATTTAAGACATGTGGACTGTATCCCAATCGACAATGATGCAGCATTTAAGATATGTGGACTGTATCCCAATCGACAATGATGCAGCATTTAAGACATGTGGACTGTATCCCAATCAACAATGATGCAGCATCTAAGACATGTGGACTTTATCCCAATCAACAATGATGCAGCATCTAAGACATGTGGACTGTATCCCAAACAACAATGATGCAGCATCTAAGACAATTGGACTGTATCCCAATCAACAATGATGCAGCATCTAAGATATGTGGACTGTATCCCAATCAACAATGATGCAGCATCTAAGACATGTGGACTGTATCCCAATCAACAATGATGCAGCATCTAAGATATGTGGACTGTATCCCAATCAACAATGATGCAGCATTTAAGATATTTGGACTGTATCCCAATCAACAATGATGCAGCATTTAAGATATGTGGACTGTATCCCAATCAACAATGATGCAGCATTTAAGATATGTGGACTGTATCCCAATCAACAATGATGCAGCATTTAAGATATGTGGACTGTATCCCAATCAACAATGATGCCGCATCTAAGATATGTGGACTGTACCCCAATCAACAATGATGCAGCATCTAAGATATGTGGACTGTATCCCAATCAACAATGATGCAGCATTTAAGATATGTGGACTGTATCCCAATCAACAATGATGCAGCATTTAAGACATGTGGACTGTATCCCAATCAACAATGATGCAGCATTTAAGACATGTGGACTGTATCCCAATCAACAATGATGCAGCATTTAAGATATGTGGACTGTATCCCAATCAACAATGATGCAGCATTTAAGACATGTGGACTGTATCCCAATCAACAATGATGCAGCATTTAAGACATGTGGACTGTATCCCAATCAACAATGATGCAGCATCTAAGATATGTGGACTGTATCCCAATCAACAATGATGCAGCATTTAAGATATGTGGACTGTATCCCAATCAACAATGATGCAGCATTTAAGACATGTGGACTGTATCCCAATCAACAATGATGCAGCATTTAAGATATGTGGACTGTATCCCAATCAACAATGATGCAGCATTTAAGATATGTTGACTGTATCCCAATCAACAATGATGCAGCATCTAAGATATGTGGACTGTATCCCAATCAACAATGATGCAGCATTTAAGATATGTGGACTGTATCCCAATCAACAATGATGCAGCATCTAAGACATGTGGACTGTATCCCAATCAACAATGATGCAGCATTTAAGATATGTGGACTGTATCCCAATCAACAATGATGCAGCATTTAAGATATGTGGACTGTATCCCAATCAACAATGATGCAGCATTTAAGACATGTGGACTGTATCCCAATCAACAATGATGCAGCATTTCAGATATGTGGACTGTATCCCAATCAACAATGATGCAGCATTTAAGACATGTGGACTGTATCCCAATCGACAATGATGCAGCATTTAAGATATGTGGACTGTATCCCAATCGACAATGATGCAGCATTTAAGACATGTGGACTGTATCCCAATCAACAATGATGCAGCATCTAAGACATGTGGACTGTATCCCAATCAACAATGATGCAGCATCTAAGACATGTGGACTTTATCCCAATCAACAATGATGCAGCATCTAAGACATGTGGACTGTATCCCAAACAACAATGATGCAGCATCTAAGACAATTGGACTGTATCCCAATCAACAATGATGCAGCATCTAAGATATGTGGACTGTATCCCAATCAACAATGATGCAGCATCTAAGACATGTGGACTGTATCCCAATCAACAATGATGCAGCATCTAAGATATGTGGACTGTATCCCAATCAACAATGATGCAGCATTTAAGATATTTGGACTGTATCCCAATCAACAATGATGCAGCATTTAAGATATGTGGACTGTATCCCAATCAACAATGATGCAGCATTTAAGATATGTGGACTGTATCCCAATCAACAATGATGCAGCATCTAAGATATGTGGACTGTACCCCAATCAACAATGATGCAGCATCTAAGATATGTGGACTGTATCCCAATCAACAATGATGCAGCATTTAAGATATGTGGACTGTATCCCAATCAACAATGATGCAGCATTTAAGACATGTGGACTGTATCCCAATCAACAATGATGCAGCATTTAAGATATGTGGACTGTATCCCAATCAACAATGATGCAGCATTTAAGATATGTGGACTGTATCCCAATCAACAATGATGCAGCATTTAAGATATGTGGACTGTATCCCAATCAACAATGATGCAGCATCTAAGACATGTGGACTGTATCCCAATCAACAATGATGCAGCATTTAAGACATGTGGACTGTATCCCAATCAACAATGATGCAGCATTTAAGATATGTGGACTGTATCCCAATCAACAATGATGCAGCATTTAAGATATGTGGACTGTATCCCAATCAACAATGATGCAGCATCTAAGACATGTGGACTGTATCCCAATCAACAATGATGCAGCATTTAAGATATGTGGACTGTATCCCAATCAACAATGATGCAGCATTTAAGATATGTGGACTGTATCCCAATCAACAATGATGCAGCATCTAAGATATGTGGACTGTACCCCAATCAACAATGATGCAGCATCTAAGATATGTGGACTGTATCCCAATCAACAATGATGCAGCATTTAAGATATGTGGACTGTATCCCAATCAACAATGATGCAGCATTTAAGACATGTGGACTGTATCCCAATCAACAATGATGCAGCATTTAAGATATGTGGACTGTATCCCAATCAACAATGATGCAGCATTTAAGATATGTGGACTGTATCCCAATCAACAATGATGCAGCATTTAAGATATGTGGACTGTATCCCAATCAACAATGATGCAGCATCTAAGACATGTGGACTGTATCCCAATCAACAATGATGCAGCATTTAAGACATGTGGACTGTATCCCAATCAACAATGATGCAGCATTTAAGATATGTGGACTGTATCCCAATCAACAATGATGCAGCATTTAAGATATGTGGACTGTATCCCAATCAACAATGATGCAGCATCTAAGACATGTGGACTGTATCCCAATCAACAATGATGCAGCATTTAAGATATGTGGACTGTATCCCAATCAACAATGATGCAGCATTTAAGATATGTGGACTGTATCCCAATCAACAATGATGCAGCATCTAAGACATGTGGACTGTATCCCAATCAACAATGATGCAGCATTTAAGATATGTGGACTGTATCCCAATCAACAATGATGCAGCATTTAAGATATGTGGACTGTATCCCAATCAACAATGATGCAGCATTTAAGACATGTGGACTGTATCCCAATCAACAATGATGCAGCATTTAAGATATGTGGAATGTATCCCAATCAACAATGATGCAGCATTTAAGATATGTGGACTGTATCCCAATCAACAATGATGCAGCATTTAAGATATGTGGACTGTATCCCAATCAACAATGATGCAGCATTTAAGATATGTGGACTGTATCCCAATCAACAATGATGCAGCATTTAAGACATGTGGACTGTATCCCAATCAACAATGATGCAGCATTTAAGATATGTGGACTGTATCCCAATCAACAATGATGCAGCATTTAAGATATGTGGACTGTATCCCAATCAACAATGATGCAGCATTTAAGACATGTGGACTGTATCCCAATCAACAATGATGCAGCATTTAAGATATGTGGACTGTATCCCAATCAACAATGATGCAGCATTTAAGACATGTAACAGTTAACAGAGTTTACCCCCCCCCCCTCCTTCAATTGAAGTCTCTTGTTTATCCTCCCCACACTACATTATGTGAACTGAACTCACTCTGGGAGAAGAACGAGAACGGATAACTGCTGTATTATGAAATGTAATCTTGTCTAGACACGCAGTGTATTCCCCCGGTAGACCAGAGGTGCTTTGTCTTTCAGGGGTTGTTTAGACACTATGACATGGTAATGTGTGCAGCCATAGCACAACTTTTCATTAAATCCCAGCCCCTCTGTGCTTCTCTGGCCCTCCGCGCTCGCATCATCACCGCAAGACTGTACACAGCCTGATCTCTGGGATAATGTGTTGGGTTCCCTCCAGGGTACTATTGATCCCGTTGTGATGAAAGAGAGTAACAACAGTGGTCTAATTACAGGTTTAAGACCCAGGTATAGCCAGATGATTTGATTTTTATCGGTGTCAAGTATGTTATTAGCTATTTGCCATCTATCAGCAGTCATTTCGACAGACACAGAAGTTGTAATCATTCAGTGACAGACAGAATTTTGAAAATAAACTTTTTTAGAAGAACAATTATTATTTGTTAAACATAATCTCTTTCTCTGAGCAATTGTGTTAGTATAATATAATTTCCCCAATTATTTCCCAGATAATATGTCTCAGTAATTGAAATATGTAACTTATGCAGTCTTTATCAAGGGTGCCAATATTTTTGCAGCTGACTGTTTAATAGATGTTTGAGTCTATCCCATATAGAACGCCATACGTAAACTGCAACAATTATGATCAATTAAAAAAGACAACTATTATTTGTACATGGATCATGTAGTTAATAATGTAATGGTTAATGTGTTATTCATACAGAGAAGGTTTAATGAGTGGTTATTGATCATGTAGTAATTGAATGTGTTGTTACTGATCATGTACTAGTTGTATGTGTTGTTGTTCATGTAGTAGGGTTACTGTTCCTAGGCCGTCATTGTAAATAAGAATTTGTTCTTAACTGACTTGCCCAGTTAAATAAAGGTTAAATAAAAAAAGTAAATCAAAATAATGTTGTTGTTATTAATCATGTGGTAGGTTAATGTGTTATTAATCATGTACTAGTTGTATGTCTTATTGATCATGTAGTAGTTGTATGTGTTATTGATCTTGTACTAGTTGTATGTGTTATTGATCATGTACTGGTTGTATGTCTTATTGATCATGTAGTAGTTGTATGTCTTATTGATCATGTAGTAGTTGTATGTCTTATTGATCATGTAGTAGTTGTATATGTTGTTATTGATCAGGTACTAGTTGAATGTGTTGTTATTGATCATGTAGTAGTTTAACATGTTATTATTGATCATGTAGTAGGTTAATATGTTGTTATTGATCATGTAGTAGTTTAATGTGTTATTGATCATGTGTTAGTTTAATGTGTTATTGATCATGTAGTAGTTTAATGTGTTATTGATCATGTAGTGGTTTAATGTGTTATTGATCATGTAGTAGTTTAATGTGTTATTGATCATGTAGTGGTTTAATGTGTTATTGATCATGTTGTGGTTTAATGTGTTATTGGTCATGTAGTGGTTTAATGTGTTATTGATGATGTAGTGGTTTAATGTGTTATTTTTTGGATAGTTTTGTTATTTTGGATAGTTTGTTCAGTGTTCATTCTTATAATAATAATGAATGTACGTATACCACACTGTGCCTTGGTCCGATTCATACCTTGACCAAGTCTAGGTGCAAAAGGCTTCTTAACAGCTTCTATCCCCAAGCCATAAGAATCTTGAAGAGCTAATAAAATGGCTACCCAGACTGTTTGCATTGTCCCCACCCCACCCACCATTTTTTACACTGCTGCTACTCTCTGTTTATTACAATGCATAGTCACCTCTACCTACATGTACATATTACCTCAAATGCCTCGACTAACAGGTGCCCCTGCACATGGACTCTGTACGGTTCCCTCTCTATATAGCCTAGCTACTGTTATTTTATTGTTGCTCATTAATTTGTTTTAATTTTAAAACATTTAAAATATATATTTTTTGTATTTTTGACTTTAATTTATTTTAGTAAATACGTTCTCAACACTTTTTTCTTAAATCTGCATTGTCCGTTAAGGGCTTGTAATTAAGCATTTGTGTAATGGCGTTCTTCGTTTGTTGAGAGAGAGTTGGACCGAAATGCAGCGTGGTGGTTAATCATGATCTTTAATGAGGAAATGGTGACGATACATGAAATAACTAATAAATACAAAAACAACAAACGGAACGTGAAACCTAATTACAGCCTATCTGGTGAAACTACACAGAGACAGGAACAATCACCCACGAAATACAAAGTGAAACTCAGGCTACCTAAATACGGTTCCCAATCAGAGACAACAAGAAACACCTGACTGATCGAGAACCGCCTCAGGCAGCCCAAACCTAACTAGACACACCCCTAATCATAGCAATCCCAATCCTATAAAACCCCAATGCGAAACACAACACGTAAACCCATGTCACACCCTGGCTTGACCAAAATATATAACGAAAACACAAAAACCTAAGACCAAGGCGTGACAGAACCCCCCCCCCAAGGTGCGGACTCCCGGACGCACCTCAAAACCATAGGGAGGGTCCGGGTGGGCGTCTGTCATTGGTGGCGGCTCCGGCTCGGGACGTGGACCCCACTTCATTAATGTCCTCGTTCCTCCCCTTCGCGTTCTGGGATAATCCACCCTCGCCGCCGACCATGGCCTAATAGTCCTCACCCAGAACCCCACAGAACTAAGGAGCAGCTCGTGACTGAGGGGCATCTCGGGACTGAGGGACAGCTCGGGACTGAGGGGCAGCTCGGGACTGAGGGGCAGCTCGGGACTGAGGGGCAGCTCGGGACTGGGGCAGCTCGGGACTGAGGGGCAGCTCGGGACTGAGGGGCAGCCCGGGACTGAGGGGCAGCCCAGTACTGAGAGGAAGCCCAGTACTGAGAGGAAGCCCAGTACTGAGATGAAGCTCAGGTAGGTAATAGGCTCCGGTAGATCCTGGCTGGCTGGCAGATCTGGAAGATTCAAGTTGACTAGCAGATCTGGAAGATTCTGGTTGACTAGCAGATCTGGAAGATTCTGGTTGACAGGCTGATCTGGAAGAATCTGGTTGACTGGCAGATCTAGAAGATCATGGCTGACTGGCGGATCTAGCTGCTCTATGCAAACTGACAGCTCTGACTGCTCCATGCAGGCTGACAGCTCCTTGCAGACTGGCAGCTCTGGCTGCTTCATGCAGACTGACAGCTCTGACTGCTCCATGCAGGCTGACAGCACCCTGCAGACTGGCAGCTCCTTGCAGACTGACAGCTCCTTGCAGACTGACAGCTCCCTGCAGACTGACAGCTCTGACTGCTCCATGCAGGCTGACAGCTCCTTGCAGACTGGCAGCTCCTTGCAGACTGGCAGCTCCTTGCAGACTGGCAGCTCCTTGCAGACTGGCAGCTCCTTGCAGACTGACAGCTCCTTGCAGACTGGCAGCTCCTTGCAGACTGACAGCTCTGGCTGCTTCATGCAGACTGACAGCTCCTTGCAGACTGACAGCTCCTTGCAGACTGACAGCTCCTTGCAGACTGACAGCTCCCTGCAGACTGGCAGCTCCTTGCAGGCTGACAGCTCCTTGCAGACTGGCAGCTCCTTGCAGACTGGCAGTTCCTTGCAGACTGACAGCTCCTTGCAGACTGACAGCTCTGGCTGCTTCATGCAGACTGACAGCTCTAACTGCTCCATGCAGGCTGACAGCACCCTGCAGACTGGCAGCTCAGGCTGCTTCAAACAGGCAGGAGGCTCCGGCAGCGCTGTAGAGAAGAAAGGCTCTGGCTGCGCTAAACAGGCGGGAGACTCCGACAGCGCATGAGGGAAGGAAGGCTCTGGCTGTGCTGAACAGGCGGGAGACTCCGACAGCGCAGGAGGGAAGGAAGGCTCTGGCTGTGCTGAACAGGCGGGAGACTCTGACAGAACAGGAGAGGCGAGGCGCACTGTAGGCCTGATGCGTGGTGCGGGCACTGGTGATACTGGAGCGAGGACACGCACAGGAAGCCTGGTGCGGGGAGCTGCTACCGGAGGACTGGTGTGTGGAGGTGGCTCTGGATAGACCGGACCATGCAGGCGCACTGGAGCTCTTGAGCACCGAGCCTGCCCAAGCTTACCTGGCTCGATGCCCACTCTAGCCCGGCAAATACGAAGGGTCTGGTATGAACCGTTCCCGGGCTATGCACCCGCACTGGAGACACCGTGCGCTCACTAGCATAACACGGTGCCTGCCCGGTCTCTTTAGCCCACCGGAAAGCACAAGGAGTTTGCGCAGGTCTCCTACCTGGCATAGCCATACTCCCTGTAAGCCCCCCCCCAATAATTTTTTGGGGTTGTTTCTCGGGCTTCCTTGCCAACCGTGTTCCCTCGTATCGTCGGCTCCTATCTCCTGCTGCCTCTGCTTCCTCCTTGGGGCGGCGATATTCACCAGGCTGAGCCCAGGGTCCTCTTCCGTCTAATATCCTCTCCCAAGACCAGAAGTCCTTATATCGCTGCTCCTCATGATTAACAGGGAGAGTTGGCTCAGGTCTGACTCCTGACTCTGCCACTCTCTCCCTGAGCCCCCCCCCAATACATTTTTTGGGGTGACTTTCGGGTTTCGCTCTGCGCCGCCGTGTTTTCCTTTTCGACTCCATTCGCCTATAGCCTTCTTCGCACTGCTCAAGCGAATCCCATGCGGGCTCCTGCACTCTCTCTGGGTCGGCCGCCCACCTGTCGATTTCTTCCCACGTCGTATACTCCATGCCATTGCTGTCCATAACGTCCTCCCATGTCCATTCCTCCTTTCGCTTTTCCTGCGGTCGCTGCCTGTAACCACGCCGCTCGGTCCATGTGTGGTGGGTGATTCTGTAACGGCGTTCTTCGTTTGTTGAGAGAGAGTTGGACCGAAATGCAGCGTGGTGGTTAATCATGATCTTTAATGAGGAAATGGTGACGATACATGAAATAACTAATAAATACAAAAACAACAAACGGAACGTGAAACCTAATTACAGCCTATCTGGTGAAACTACACAGAGACAGGAACAATCACCCACGAAATACAAAGTGAAACTCAGACTACCTAAATACGGTTCCCAATCAGAGACAACAAGAAACACCTGACTGATCGAGAACCGCCTCAGGCAGCCCAAACCTAACTAGACACACCCCTAATCATAGCAATCCCAATCCTATAAAACCCAATGCGAAACACAACACGTAAACCCATGTCACACCCTGGCCTGACCAAAATATATAACGAAAACACAAAAACCTAAGACCAAGGCGTGACAATTTGTCAAATAATATTCGATTTGATTTGATGAGTTCACACAGAGGATGGCCCTCACAGTCTGGCCTAGCCCCTGGCAATTTTTTTCTGAGCGAGAGATGTTGCCACAAGAAAAGGGCAAGAACAAACACCATTGCAAATACAATCCATATTTATGTTTATTAACTTTCCCCTTTGTACTTGAACTATTTGCACATCGTTACAACACCATATTAAAGACATAAAATGACATTTCAAATGTCTTTATTCTTTTGGAACTGAATGGAATGTTTACTGTAAATGTATGTTGTTTATTTCACTTTTGTTTATTATCTGCTTCACTTGCTTTGGAAATGTTAACATATGTTTCCCATGACGATAAAGCCCTTGAACTGAGAGAGAGAGAGAGAGAGAGAGAGAGAGAGAGAGAGAGAGAGAGAGAGAGAGAGAGAGAGAGAGAGAGAGAGAGAGAGAGAGAGAGAGAGAGAGAGATACACCTAAACTCAGCAACAAAAGAAACGTCCTCTCCCTGTCAACTGCGTTGATTTTCAGAAAACTTAACATGTGTAAATATTTGTAGGAACATAAGATACAACAACTGAGACATAAACTGAACAAGTTTCACTGACATGTGACAAATAGAAATTTAACAATGTGTCCCTGAACAATGTGTGGCCACCAGCTACATTAAGTACTGCAGTGCATCTCCTCCTCATGGACTGCACCAAATTTGCCAGTTCTTGCTATGAGATGTTACCCCACTCTTTCACCAAGGCACCTGCAAATTCCAGGACATTTCTGGGGGGAATGGCCCTAGCCCTCACCCTCCGATCCAACAGGTCCCAGATGTGCTCAATGGGATTGAGATCCGGGCTCTTCGCTGGCCATGGCAGAATACTGACATTCCTGTCTTGCAGGAAATCACTCACAGGATGAGCAGTATGGCTGGTGGCATTGTCATTCTGGAGGGTCATGTCAGGATGAGCCTGCAGGAAGGGTACCACATGAGGGAGGAGGATGTCTTCTCTGTAACGCACAGTGTTGAGATTGCCTGCAATGACAAGAAGCTCAGTCCGATGATGCTGTGACACACTGCCCCAGACCAAGAGTACACGCCTCGGTGTAACGCTCATTCCTTCGATGATAAACGCGAATCCGACCATCACCCCTGGTGAGACAAAACCGTGACTTTTTGCCTGTCCTGTCTGATCCAGTGACGGTGGGTTTGTGCCCATAGGCGACGTTGTTTCCGGTGATGTCTGGTGAGGACCTGCCTTACAACAGGCCTATAAGCCCTCAGTCCAGTCTCTCTCAGCCTATTGCGGACAGTCTGAGCACTGATGGAGGGATTGCGCGTTCCTGGTGTAACTTGGGGAGTTGTTGTTGCCATCCTATACCTGTCCCGCAGGTGTGATGTTCGGATGTACCTGTGCAGGTGTTGTTACACGTGGTCTGCCACTGCGAGGACAATCAGCTGTCCGTCCTGTCTCCCTGTAGCGCTGTCTTAGACGTCACACAGTACGGACATTGCAAAGTATTGCCCTGGCCACATCTGCAGACCTCATGCCTCCTTGCAGCAAGGCCTAAGGCATCTTTCTTTTTGTGTTTTTCAGAGTCAGGAGAAAGGCCTCTTTAGTGACCTAAGTTTTCATAACTGTGACCTTAATTGCCTATCATCTGTAAGCTTATAGTGTCTTAACGACCTTTCCACAGGTGCATGTTCATTAATTGTTCATCCTCTCTTGGGATAGGGGGCAGTATTTTGACTGCCTGTTCTCTTGGGATAGGGGGCAGTATTTTGACGTCCGGAAGAAAAGCGAGCCCAAATTAAACTGCCTGTTACTCAGGCCCAGATGCTAGGATATGCATATGGTAGATTTGGATAGAAAACACTCTAAAGTTTCTAAAAGTGTTACAATCATGTCTGTGAGTATAACAGAACTGATATGGAAGGTGAGACCCCGAGTACAAACCATCCCAAAAAATAAGAGCCTACCCCTATTTTCAATGGCTATCACTTTTATTATAAGGCCAAGTCCTCCCAAATGTCAGTTCCTAGGGCTTCCACTAGATGTCAACAGTCTTTAGAAAGAGTTTCAGGCTGGTTTTTGGAAAAATGTGCCAGAAATTGTATTTTTCTAGGTGGCTCCCATTTGGCTGTAGTGTTTCCAAGAGCGTGGAAAAGAGCGCGTTCTTTGGTATTTTTCTCCGCAAAGACAATAACGATTCTCCGTCTTAAATTGTAAAGTTTATTTACATATTAGGGTACTTAAGGTTTGATTTTAAATGTTGTTTGACTTGTTCGGAAAAGTTTATTAGTAATGTTTTGGATTGATTTTGTATGCATTTTGTATGCTCATGGAAACTGGGTGGATTATTGACTGAAGCGCGCCAGCTAAACAGTTTTTATGGATATAAAGAACAAAAGGACCATTTGCGATGTAACTGGGACCTTTTGGAGTGCCAACAGAAGAAGATCATCAAAGGTAAGGCATTTTCTATATCGCTATTTCTGACTTTCGTGTCGCACCTGCCTGGTTGAAATATGTTTTTCATGTGTTTGTAGGTGGGGCGCTGTCCTCAGATAATTGCATGGTGTGCTTTCACCGTAAAGCCTTTTTGAAATGTGACTCCGCGTCTGGATTAACAAGAAGTTAAACTTTATTTTGATGTATTACACCTCTGATTTTATAAAAGTTCAATATTTATAATACTTTGAATTTTGCGCTCTGCAATTTCACCGGATGTTGGCCAGGTGGGACGCTACCATCCCACCTGCCCATAAGAAGTTATGGTTCATTGAACAAGCATGGGAAACAGTGTTGAAACACTTTTCAATGAAGATCTGTGAAGTTATTTGTTTTTGAAAGACAGGGTCCTGAAAAAGGGACTTTTCTTTTTTTGTTGAGTTTAAATCTGATAGATACCTATTATTCCCTTTGATAATCCTCCTGATACAGGTGACAGACACACTTGACATGAAATGACTACAGTAAAAGACGTCTGTATTGTGTCTGTATGCATGCCAGTGCGTGTGGTTGCAAGCTTGTGCTTTGTGTGTCACATATTGACTCACACCACCAGGGTAGTTTATTTCTGCAGGATTTTCATCAGAAGAGCTTGGCGAAGGGATTCCACAGTGTAATGACACATGCACTGGGGGAAAACACTAACTAGCTACCAAAACACCGTGTCTCTATGGTGATGGCTGTGCTGGTCTGCCAACAGGAGTCTCACAGACTTCTATCCTGTAGCAGCTTGTGACCTAACAGGAAACTGCCTAATTCACAGGCTGATGCAAACATCTACGGTGGTGGCGAAATAATAGGCCTCCATTCGCACCACGTTGCGGATCTGAAATTAGTATTCTAGGACAAAAATGTTAAACATGTTTTCTCCAAACAGCATTCTGAGAGATGAGCGAGTCGGGCTGGATGGGCTTAATGCAAGCCATTAGTAAACATCGGCATGAATTCTTAACAGGGAAACATTACACATGGTATTGAATTGTACATAAGTAGTACTCTTGACTATGAGGTCGTAGGTTATATTTAAAATAATAATGTTGTGGATGCCACATTACCAATCATGCATTTCTGAGCAATGAGTGATTTATTCTGATAAACAGACCTAAACAGGGAACTCAATCATTTTGTCAGGGTGAAATATAGAGTGTAAAATGTATGGGATTACATGTAATTTTCCGTAGATTGAAATGTTCCAAATGAAAAAAACTAATGGAACACTGGAAAAAGGTGAACTAGCAAGGGAGTTATAGTGGATAAAGGTGATTATAAAGGGAGTTATAGTGGATAAAGGTGATTATAAAGGGAGTTATAGTAGATAAAGGTGATTATAAAGGGAGTTATAGTAGATAAAAGTGACTATAAAGGGAGTTAAAGTGAATAAAGGTGAAATATAATGATGTACTGGGCCGTACACACTACCCTCTGAGGCCGAGCAGTTGCCATACCAGGCAGTGATGCTCTTGATGGTGAAGCTGTAGAAACTTTTGAGGATCTGAGGACCCATGCCAAATCTTTTCATTTCTTCTGAGGGGGAATAGGTTTTGTCGTGCCCTCTTCACGACTGTCTTGGTGTCCTTGGACCATGTTAGTTTGTTGGTGATGACGTGTCTTTGGCTATGCCGGATTAAGTGATATGACATGCTATTCTATAAAATAAATTATCCGTAATTAATATTACCTGATTGAGCTAATCATGTAAATGTAATTAACTAGAGAGTCGGGGCACCACAAAATAATATTTATAGAGCTGTTATCTTCCGAATAAACTCTTAAAGACCTAGTAATATTTTACATCAATAGCAGTCAATATTAATTGTCACTTTAATTCAGTCTGATCTGAAAGTTGTAAATTCTTGGTTATCTTCACGAACCCTGGCTAACAAGTTGAATCAGAAATACAAAATTGGGTTTAATTATTTATTTACCTAATAATCACACATAATTACACATACACATAATTAATCATAACTTGATTACAAATTACGCCATAAATGAAAACGTCCCTGGCGGGCGGAACAGATATGACAGCTTGTTACACACGAAAAGGGGCTGGGTTTGAGTGAAAGAGCGGGCAGACTGAGGAACAAAGGGCGAAGCTGTGCTATCCTAAATACAGTATCTTACGCATTCTAAATTACCACCCATTTGGAAAAGGAAAATGCAATAAATATTTACTCTGAGGTGCGCTTTGGTAGGTTGGTGGTAGATGGAAGGCCTGTTGCCCAACCGAGTCCTTAGTCCTTTGAAGAATGTCTCTGCTGGTAAATTGCATACGTTGTAGTAACGTCGTTGTGTGGTAGACGGGATACTCTGTCTGTTCCTTCCTAACCTGCATTTGCAGCTTTGCTAACTCAACGGCTAGGAGATATCACTTCTGTAGTGAATAAGAGTTCAAAGTTCATACCATTCGCAACCAAAGCTCACGCTGATGTTGGCTTCGTTCAGACTGTAGTTATTATCTGAACCATTCTGACATCAGACCGTCGTCCTCACATCCTCGGAACAGGAGGTTATATTGTCGTCAAGGCTTTATATAGGAAGGGAGAAAAGGGGTGTGTTTCATAGTTTACAACCTATGTCTCTTCATGTGGGCCTAATTAACACATGACAACCCAAATCTCACATTTTAGAAGCTAAAATCACATTTCATCCCATCACGAATAATTTCATATTCAAACATTTAAATTGAACAACAATTCCATGTGAATCCGATAACTCTGATCATTGATGAGAATGTCTCAGATGACAACCGAACTGACATCATATTCATTAAGTACCACCGCATATGTTCAATTGGTCGGATTACCAGAATATAGTTCATTTCCCCCCACCTTCTGATGTTCCCAGAATCTCTATGTTAACCAAGGTGTTTGCAAATGTAACATCAGTAGGGTGGAGAGAGGAAAAAGGGGGGAAGAGGTATTTATGACTGCCATAAACCTATCCCCAGACCAACGTAATTACAGTGATGTGGACAGCATGGAACTTGAAACTCTCAACCTGCTCCACTACAGCCCCGTCGATGAGAATGGGAGTGTTCTCGGTCCTCCGTTTCCTGTAGTCCACAATCATCTCCTTTGTATTGATTACATTGAGGGGGAGGTTGTTGTCCTGGCAACACCCGGACGGGTCTCTGACATCCTCCCCATAGGCTTTCTTGTCATTTTTGGTGATCAGGCCTACCACTGTTGTGTCATCAGCAAACGTAATGATGGTGTTGAAGTCGTGCCTGGCCGTGTAGTTATGAGTGAACAGAGAGTACAGGAGGGGACTGAGCACTTACCCCTGAGGGGTCCCTGTGGATGTGTTTTTTCCTAACCTTACCACCTGGTGGTGGCTGACAGGAAGTCCAGGATCCAGTTGCAGAGGGAGGCGTGTTAGTTCCAGGGTCCTTAGCTTTGTGATGAGCTTTGAGGACAGTATGGTGTTGAATGCTGAGCTGTAGTCAATGAATAGTATTCTCACGTAGGTGTTCCTTTTGTCCAGGTGTAAAAGGGAAGTGTGGAGTGCAATAGAGATGCATCATCTGTGAATCTGTTGGGGCGGTATGCAAATTGGAGTTAATCTAGAGTTTCTGGGATAATGTTGTTGATGTGAGCCATGATCAGCCTTTCAAGGCACTTCATGGCTACAGATGTGAATGCTACAGGTCTATAGTCATTAAGGCAGGTTACCTTAGTGTTCTTGGGCACAGGGACAATGGTGGTCTGTTTGAAACATGTTGGTATTACAGACTCAGACAGGGAGAGGTTGAACATGTCAGTGAAGACACTTGCCAGTTGGTCAGCGGATGCTCGGAGTACACGTCCTGGTAATCCGTCTGGCACTGCAGCCTTGTGAATGTTGATCTCTTTAAAGGTCTTCGGCTGCGTAAAACAGCTTTAAGTTTCCCTGCATTAAAGTCCCCGGCCTCTAGAAGCGCCGCCTCTGGATGAACAGTTTCCTGTTTGCTTATGACGGTATGCAGCTCATTGAGTGCAGTCTTAGTGCCAACATCGGACTGTGGTGGTATGTAGGCATCTACGAAAAATACAGATGAAAACTCTCTAGGTAGATAGTGTGGTCTACAGCTTATCATGAGATACACTACCTCAGGTGAGCAAAACCTCGAAACCTCCTTAGATGTCGTGCACCAGCTGTTGTTTACAAATATACATAGACCACCCCCCCTTGTCTGCTGCTCTATCCTGCCAATGCAGTGTGTAACCCGCCAGCTGTGAAAGTGCAGGGCGCCAAATTCAAAACAATAGAAATCTCATCATTAATATTCCTCAAACATAGAAGTGTTTGACACCATTTTAAAGATAAAGGTGTTGTTAATTCCACTACAGTGTCCGATTTCAAAAAGGCTTTACGATGAAAGCACACCAAACGATTATGTTAGGTCTGCACCTAGTCACAGAAAAACACAGCCATTTTTTCCGGCCAAAGAGAGGAGTCACAAAAAGCAGAAATAGAGATAAAATTAATCACTAACCTTTGATGATCTTCATCAGATGACACTCATAGGACTTCATGTTACACAATACATGTATGATTTGTTCGATAAAGTTCATATTTATATCCAAAAATCTCAGTTTAGATTGGCGCGTTACATTCAGTAATGTTTTGCATCCAAAACATCCAGTGATTTTGCAGAGAGCCACATCAATTTACAGAAATACTCATAATAAACATTGATAAAAGATACACCTGTTATGCATGGAACTTTATATAAACTTCTCCTTAATCCAACCGCTTTGTCAGATTTCAAAAAAAGCTTTACCGAAAAAGCACACCATGCAATAATCTGAGTACAGAGCTCAGATAACCAAACAAGCCATACAGATATGCGCCATGTTGTGGAGTCAACAAAGTCAGAAATAGCATTAAAAATATTCACTTACCTTTGATGATCTTCATCAGAATGCACTTCCAGGAATCCCAGTTCCACAATAAATGTTTAATTTGTTCG
>NC_034184.2:80520281-80527781 GCF_002021735.2 Oncorhynchus kisutch
ATACATACATACATACATACATACATACATACATACATACATACATACATACGTACATACATACATACATACTGTACATACATACAAAGTTGAAGTTTACATACACGTAGGTTGGAGTCATTAAAACACATTTGTAAACCACTCCACACATTTCTTGTTAACAAACTATAGTTTTGGCAAGTCGGTTAGGACGTCTACTTTGTGCATGACACAAGTAACTTTTCCAACAATTGTTTACAGACAGATTATTTAACTTATAATTCACAGTATCACATGTCATGGCTTTAGACGCTTCTGATAGGCTAATTGACATCATTTGAGTCAATTGGAGATGTGGATGTATTTCAAGGCCTACCTTCAAACTCAGTGCCTCTTTGCTTGACATCATGGGAAAAACAGCGAAGACCTCAGAAAAAAATTGTAGACCTCCACAAACCTGGTTCATCCTTGGCAGCAATTTACAAAAGCCTGATGGTACCACGTTCATCTGTACAAACAATAGTATGCAAGTATAAACACCATTGGACCACGCAGCAGTCATACCACTCTGGAAGGAGACGCGTTCTGTCTCCTAGAGATGAACGTACTTAGGTGCGAAAAGTGCAAATCAATCCCAGAACAACAGCAAAGGACCTTGTGAAGATGCTGGAGGAAACAGGTACCAAAGTATCTATACCACAGTAAAACGAGTCCTATATCGACATAACCTGAAAGGCCGCTCAGCAAAGAAGAAGCTAGTGCTCCAAAACCGCAATAAAAAAGCCAGACTACAGTTTGCAACTGCACATGGAGAAATGTCCTCTGGTTTGATGAAACAAAAATAGAACTGTTTGACCATATTGACCATCGTTATGTTTGTAGGAAAAGGGTGAGGCTTCAAGCCGAAGAACACCATCCCAATCATGAAGCACGAGGGTGGCAGCATCGTGTTGTGGGGGTGATTTGCTGCAGGAGGGACTGGTGCACTTCACAAAATAAATGGCTTCATGAGGAAGGAAAATTAAGTGGATATATTGAAGCAACATCAAGACATCAGTCAGGAAGTTAAAGCTTGGTCGCAAATGGGTCTACTAAATTGACCCCAAGCATACTTCCTCAGTTGTGGCAAAATGGCTTAAGGACAATAAAGCCAAGGTATTGGAGTGGCCATCACAAAGCCCTGACCTCAATCCCAAAGAAAATGTGTGGGCAGAACTGAAAAAGCATGTGTGAGCAGGGAGGGCTACAAACCTGACTCAGTTACACCTGCTCTGTCAAGAGGAATGGGCCAAAATTCACCCAACTTATTGAGGGAAGCTTTTGGAAGGCTACCCAAAACATTTGACCCAAGTTAAACAATTTAAAGGCATTTCTACCAAATACTAATTGAGTGTATGTAAACTTCTGACCCACTGGGAATGTGATGAAATAAATAAAAGCTGAAATAAATTATTCTCTCTAATATTATTTTGACGTTTCACACTCTTAAAATAAGGTGGTGATACTCACTGACCTAAGACAGGGAATTTTTACTCAGATTAAATGTCAGGAGTTTTGAAAAACTGAGTTTAAATATATTTGGCTAAGGTGTATGTAAACTTCCAACTTCAACTGTACATGTAAACATGTATACATACAGTACATAAATACATGCAGTATAAATCAAATAAAAGTACACAGACACACATACATTACTGTTCAAAAGTTTGGGGTCACTTTCGAAATGTCCTTCTTTTTGAAAGACAATTGATTTTTTGGTCCATTAAAATAACATCAAATTGATCAGAGATACATTGTCAACATTGTTAATCTTGTAAATCACTATTGTAGCTGGAAATGGCTGGTTTTTAATGGAATATCTACATAGGCTTACAGAGGCCCATTATCAGCAACCATCACTCCTGTGTTCCAATGGCATGTTGTGTTAGCTAATCCAAGTTTATAATTTTAAATGGCTAATTGGTAATTAGAAAACCCTTTTGCAATTATGTTAGCACAGCTGAAAACTATTGTCCTGATTAAAGAAGCAATAAAACAACTGGCCTTTATTTAGACTAGTTGAGTATCTAGAGCATTAGCATTTGTGGGTTCAAATACAGGCTCAAAATGGCCAGAAACAAAGAACTTTCTTCTGAAACTCATCAGCATATTCTTGTTCTGAGAAATGATGGCTATTCCATGCGAGACATTGCCAAGAAATGCTGTGTACTACTCTCTTCACGCAAACTGGTTCTAACCAGAATAGAAAGAGGAGTGGGAGGCCCTGGTCCACTACTGAGCAAGAGGACACGTACTTTAGAGTGTCTAGTTTGAGAAACAGACGCCTCACAAGTCCTCAACTGGCAGCTACATTAAATAGTAGCCGCAAAACACCAGTCTCAACGTCAACAGTGAAGAGGCAACTCAGGGATGCTGCTCTTCTAGGCAGAGTTCCTCTGTCCAGTGTCTGTGTTATTTAGCCCATCTTCATATTTTCTTTTTATTTGTCAGTCTAAGAAATGGCTTTTTCTTTGCAACTCTGCCTAGAAGGCCAGCATCCCGGAGTCACCTCGCCACTGTTGACGTTGAGACTGGTGTTTTGAGGGTACTAGTTAATTAAGCTTGTACGAGATCTTTAGACCAATGAGTGGGTTTTCCTGTGTGTCCTACTTCTTGTTTCACGTCCATCACATCCATAACAATAAAGATAATAATTATATCATTAATACTAGATTATTTGATTGAAAAAAAACAATGACAATGCTAACTATTTTCTCTTGGAAGTTGAAAGGCCTAAACGGTCCTATTAAACATTGCAGCTGTCTTGATGGTCCTATTAAACGTTGTCTTGATCTCCTAGCAAGAAACCATGTTGATATAGCAATGCTACTAGAAACACACCTGTTCCAAAAGGACGCACAGAGAACAGAAAACTATTTACACAAACTGGCTGTCTTTTCATCAGCCCCAAACACAACTGAAGGTGTTCATCATAATGATACATAACAAACCCTAATTCACCATCTTGGGTAAAAGCAAAGACCAAGAAGTCAGAATAACTTTTCTTAAATTTGTCCTTTAAGGAAAGAAAATTGCATTTATTAATGTGTACGCTTCAAAATATGATCCTAATTTTTCGGATTATCTGAACAGCATATTGTTAGAATTACCTGAATTACATCTGGTTATTGGGACAGACATGAATGCCATATTGGACATGCGGGACGAATCTAGTAAAACAAATGACAATGCACATGCAACTAAGGCTCTCCAGTATATACTCTCTGATTAGAACCTCATTGATCCCTGGCGAGTACATCATCCTTAAGCAAAAGAGTACACTTTCTACTAAAACAGGCATACATCGTTCTCACAAATGGATTTCATAATATTATCTTCACCCACAATTATTACTGCCAACTTCAAATTTCAGAATCTCCGAAAAGAGACACAAGATGACATTTCAACATTTCTTAATTACAAAATCCTACATTCCGAGATCAATTTGAAATTGAACTAAATTAATTTATAATGATTTATAAAAATTCAGTCGATGACCCCCGGATTCTTTGGGATGCCACCAAAGGTTATTTAAAAAATAAACACAACTGAAACACGGGAATTACTATCAGAACCCAAATGAATCAGTCAAAGACGATCCTGCTTCTATAAAGAACTGTACACCTCTGATTATAAATCCACACCAAGCAGCACTAAGTCCTTTCTAAACTAATTAAGAACTCTTCTTCTATCCACCTCGCTGGGAGCCCAAATGAACTCGAAAGGGCATTAGATAACAAGAATGAAGGTATATCATCTGGATGGGATGGTATTCCTCCTGAGCTTTATTTAACATTTTGGAATCAGTTAGGTCCACTATTGCTTGAAATGATTAATGCAGCCGTTCACAAAGGTTCATTTGGGAGAGATGTGAATAGAGCACAATTTGAACTTTTATTAACAAAAAGGTAAGGATGCCACCCAGTGATTTCACTATCGCCCACTATCTTTAATAAACACAGACATGAAACTGTTTTCAAAAATGTTGTTGTCCCGTCTCAAGACAAAGCAGGTTTGTTAAAAAGCTTTTATCCTCAGATAACCTTCGTCGACTTTTACATGTCTTAAATGCTGCATCATTGTTGATTGGGATACAGTCCACATATCTTAAATGCTGCATCATTGTCGATTGGGGTACAGTCCACACTTCTTAAATGCTGCATCATTGTTGATTGGGATACAGTCCACATGTCTTAAATGCTGCATCATTGTCGATTGGGATACAGTCCACATGTCTTAAATGCTGCATCATTGTCGATTGGGATACAGTCCACATGTCTTAAATGCTGCATCATTGTCGATTGGGATACAGTCCACATGTCTTAAATGCTGCATCATTGTCGATTGGGATACAGTCCACATATCTTAAATGCTGCATCATTGTCGATTGGGATACAGTCCACATATCTTAAATGCTGCATCATTGTCGATTGGGATACAGTCCACATATCTTAAATGCTGCATCATTGTCGATTGGGATACAGTCCACATGTCTTAGATGCTGCATCATTGTCGATTGGGATACAGTCCACATGTCTTAAATGCTGCATCATTGTCGATTGGGATACAGTCCACATGTCTTAAATGCTGCATCATTGTCGATTGGGATACAGTCCACATATCTTAAATGCTGCATCATTGTCGATTGGGATACAGTCCACATATCTTAAATGCTGCATCATTGTCGATTGGGATACAGTCCACATGTCTTAGATGCTGCATCATTGTTGATTGGGATACAGTCCACATGTCTTAAATGCTGCATCATTGTTGATTGGGATACAGTCCACATGTCTTAAATGCTGCATCATTGTTGATTGGGATACAGTCCACATGTCTTAAATGCTGCATCATTGTTGATTGGGATACAGTCCACATGTCTTAGATGCTGCATCATTGTCGATTGGGATACAGTCCACATGTCTTAGATGCTGCATCATTGTCGATGGGGATACAGTCCACATGTCTTAGATGCTGCATCATTGTTGATTGGGATACAGTCCACATGTCTTAGATGCTGCATCATTGTTGATTGGGATACAGTCCACATGTCTTCGATGCTGCATCATTGTTGATTGGGATACAGTCCATATGTCTTAGATGCTGCATCATTGTTGATTGGGGTACAGTCCACACTTCTTAAATGCTGCATCATTGTTGATTGGGATACAGTCCACATATCTTAAATGCTGCATCATTGTTGATTGGGATACAGTCCACATGTCTTAAATGCTGCATCATTGTTGATTGGGATACAGTCCACATGTCTTAAATGCTGCATCATTGTTGATTGGGATACAGTCCACATATCTTAAATGCTGCATCAGAAACAACAGTTCCTTGGGCTGTATGACCTCTCAATGCAGATAAAAGTCTTTAATAGACTAGAATGGTCATAACTCTGGTCTGTCTTGGAACACATGGGACATGGCTTCAATTCCATTAATATGATTAAAATGCTATATGCCAATCACTCAGCCATAATTATAACAGGTAATATCTGCTCTGCTCCGTTCAGAATCACTAGAAGCAGCAGACAAGGTGATTAATTTTCACCTTTTTATTATAGATGGAACATCTGGCCCAGGCACTTTGTCAATCGAAGGAAATAACACCAATTTCACTAAAATATACTGATCACATCATCTCATTATACGCAGAAAATATTTTACTATATGTAGACAATGAAGTATCTCAATTGCTCATTAACACATTGAAGATCATAGATAAAATCGCCGTAATCTCAAATTATGGAATGTATCTAACCAAATCAGCTCTACTGCCTCTGAATGCCCCAATGGAGGACTCGATCTCTACTTATGGAATCACAATTGTTTCCCATTTTACAGTGGCTTGCGAAAGTAATCACCCCCCTTGGCATTTTTCCTATTTTGTTACCTTACACCCTGGAATTAAAAAATATTTTTGGGGGGTTTGTATAATTTGATTTACACAACATGCCTACCACTTTGAAGATGCAAAATATTTTTTTATTGTGAAACAAACAAGAAATAAGACAAAACAAATGGAAAACTTGAGCGTTCATAACTATTTACCCCCCCCAAAGTCAATATTTTGTAGAGCTGGCTTTTGCAGCAATTACAGCTGCAAGTCTCTTGGGGTATGTCTCTATAAGCTTGGTACATATAGCCACAGGGATTTTTGTCCATTCTTCAAGACAAAACTGCTCCAGCTCCTTCAAGTTGGATGGGTTCCACTGCTGTACAGCAAACTTTAAATCATACCACATATTCTCAATTGGATTCAGGTCTGGGTTTTGACTAGGCCAATCCAAGACATTAAATGTTTCCCCTTAAACCACTCAAGTGTTTCTTTAGCAGTAGCAGTTTAATGGTACTCGGTTGGATGTTCAAAGTTTCTGATATTTTTTATAACCCATCCCTGATATGTACTTCTCCACAACTTTGTCCCTGACCTGTTCGGAGAGTTCATTGGTCTTCATGGTGCCCCTTGCTTAGTGGTGTTGCAGTCTCTGGGGCCTTTCAGAACAGGTGTATATATACTGAGATCATATGACAGGTCATGTGACACTTAGATTGCACACAGGTGGACTTTATTTAACTTCTGAAGGTAATGACTTGCACTAGATCTTATTTAGGGGCTTCGTAGCAAAGGGGGTGAGTACATATACACACACCACCTTTACCTTTTTCTGCTGTTGACATTTTTGAAAAGTACTTTTTTGTATTTCACTTCACCAATTTGGACTATTTCATTACATGAAATCCAAATAAAAATGCATTTAAATTACAGGTTGTAATCAACAAAATATGAAAAACGTCAAAGGGGATTCATTATTTTGCAAGGCACTGTAAATATTTGGAAGTAGATACATTGCCTTCTTTAGATGAAACCATTGCCAGAAACTTTAACAGACTTAAATCAATTCAATCTGATCTCAGTAGATGGAATAATATCCACGTTTCCTTAACAGGTAGAATATCGATTTTTTAAATCAATATATTGCCATGGCTGAATTTCTGGAGTTGAATTCTTCCCATTTCACCCCCCATCTGGTCATTGGGATAAAATTCACAGTTTCAACATGTTTAACGATCCCAGATAACAAAACATTCACTAAGAGGGAAAGACATAGGAGGACTATCTGTACCAAAACTTACAAAAACATTTTTCAGGCTCTAGTATTTCGCCCCATCCTAAATTGGTTTGGACATGATTCTTCAGCCTACATGCTGAGGATAGAGAGAAAATATATTGTCTCCTATTGCCCTGGAAGAGGTAGTCTTCACTGATATATCCATTCAACAATGTAAACTACATTTTCATCCTATTATTACTCACACAATTTCTATTTTGTGAAAGAAAATTGTAAACAATATAACTGGGAATCAAAATGACATGTTCAGAACAATGCCTTGTGATTTGGAGGACGGCCTTTTGTATCCCCCCCAATTATCCAAATGTGGAATACGCACCATTGCAGTTATCATGGACAGTAAT
>NC_034184.2:80530281-80550281 GCF_002021735.2 Oncorhynchus kisutch
TTTTCATTGCGTAGCCCGGGCGCCCTCCTGCAGACTCTTAAAAATGTTTTCTCACCAAAATCTTCTTCATTGTTGTAACCAAATATTGTCTCATTATTTATTTTAAAGATTCATCTTTTGTTTTGAGAAAGTAGACAACAGTTTAATACTACCATAAATGAGTATGAAAAATTAGGTAAACAGTTGCATATTAAATTATGTGTGGTCTGTCGCGCAGTCGAAATTGACAATATACTGCATAGCTTGTCTCACAAAATGTGTATATATTACTTTTTTGAAAACTCTCAAAACCTAACTTAACTTACATAAACTGCAATGAAAATCGATGGTCAGCTGGCTAGAATGCTGTCTTTATTTCCTAAACATACCGTTATTTTACAGACCATTTAAATGTTGAGCTCGTGGTGATTTAATCCTCCAACAGCTAGAGAGTGTCTGAAGTTAGGGGAAAATTTGGTTATTTTTTTTGCTGTAGAAAGACGCTAAGAAAACGTGGAGCTAGCCAGTTGAGTGATCCTAGCTAGCTTCTGATGTCACAGTAACGAGAGCCTTGAGGGATAGGGAGAGTTTTGCTGAGGGTAAAAGTCCAGTCACCGTGAGTGAAAATAAGAAAACAAAAGGCTGGGAGTAAAGGACCGTCTTCACTGGTTGGAAATATAAGAACATTTGATGAATCTGGAGCAATGAAGTTCTTACACAGAACGTTTGGAGTGCTTTGCGTTGGCAGAAGTAGATGTGCCAACATTTTTTACTATTACAGGAGGAATGTAACGGCGTTCGTCTGTTGAAGGAGAAGCGGACCAATATGCAGCTTGGTGGTTACTCATGTTCTTTAATGAAAAATGAACTATACATGAAATAACTTAAATATACAAAACAACAAACGGAACGTGAAAACCTATACAGCCTATCTTGTGACAACAAACACTGAGACAGGAACAATCACCCACCAACACACAGTAAACCCAGGCTACCTAAATATGGTTCCCAATCAGAGACAATGATAATCACCTGACTCTGATTGAGAACCGCCTCAGGCAGCCATAGACTAGGCTAGACACCCCACAAAACCCCAAGACAAAAACGCACCACAATAACCCATGTCACACCCTGGCCTGACCAAATAAATGAAGACAAACATAATATACTTCGACCAGGGCGTGACAGTTTCATGGTATCGAATTGTTGGTTACAGTCTTGACTCATCGCTGCAACTCCCGTACGGACTCGGGAGAGGTCGAAGGTCGAGAGCCGTGCGTCCCCCGAAACACAACCCAACCAAGCCGCACTGCTTCTTGACTCATTGCCTACTTAACCCGGAAGCAAGCTGCATCAATGTATCGGAGGAAAAACCGTACACCTCGCGACCATGTACAGCACCCAGCCCACCAAAGGAGTGCGTGATGGGACAAGGACATCCCTGCCGGCCAAACCCTTCCCTAACCCAGACGACACTGGGCCAATTGTGAACCGCCGCATCAGTTTCCTGGCCACGGCTGTCTGCGACAGAGCTCAAACCCGAATCTCTCGTGGCACAGCTAACACTGCGATGCATTGCCTTAGACCACTACACCACCCAGGAGGCCTTGAGATTCAGGTTTCATAAGAGAAATCATGAGGGGGAGTCAATCTCACAGTTTTTGGCTGCATTGAAACAGTTATCTGAACACTTTGAATTTGGGCGATCACCGAGGGACACTGTACGTTATAGGTCAGTGTGTGGCAACGAGGCAGTTAAGAAATGGCTTTTGACTGAGAGTAACTTAACATTGCAGAGAGCAATAGAAATTAGTATGTCAATGGAAATGGCAAATAAAGACGCACAGCAGCGAAGTGCATCGACGACCCAAGTACATAAGGTGTCTTTGGGATTTAAAAAACAAAAGAGTAGGTGGCTATCGCTGTAGGAAACCAGGTCACCAGGCACAGGAGTGTTGGTGCAAAGACTTAGACTGCAGAAGTTGAGGGAAAAAGGGTCACATCGAACGTGCATGTAAAAACAAAAAGACACAAACAAAAGTACTGAACAAAGGAAAAGAGATTTCAGGAAGTACAAATAAAAGTGCATAAAACGGAGCGTACAGAGGATGAACAAAGTGATACCCTGTCTGAAGGGGAAGAATCTTTACATGTTTTGTCCATTTCAGACAACGGATACGGATAATGGGTGACACCACTACTGGATGGAAACGCAGTATGGATGCAAGTGGACACTGGAGCAGCCATATCTTTTCTGTCTGATGGCTGTATACAAGGAGAAATTACATCACCTCACACTACAGCCCACAAAGATGACGCTGAAAACATACACCGGTGAGATTGTTCCAGTGAGAGGAAGCGTGATTGTTACAGTGGAGCTCAACAAACAGAAGGTAAAGCTACCACTCTACGTCGTGAAAAGCAACCATCCAGCTTTGCTAGGACGCACATGGCTGGAAAGAATCAAACTAAACTGTCAGGAAATTCACATGGTTCCAAAAGAGGACAACTGATATTGAAGAAAAACTCAGATGTGTTCAAAGGATAACTTGACAGTATAAAGGACATAACAGTTCAACTGACCGTAAAACCAGAAAGCAAGCCAAAATGCTTCAAAGCTAGACCTGTCCCATACGCCATAAAACCAAACGTTGAAGCTGAGCTGAACAGAATAGTTGAGTGTGGAGTATTGGATCCAGTGAACGTAAGTGAATGGCCTACACCTGTCATTCTAGACATAAAAAAGAAGGATCCTCAGACTGTGGGGATTTCAAAGTCACCAATAACTCTGTCTTGACTGCTGAAAAATATCCACTATCCCTCATTTATGACATCTTCTCTTGTTTAGCTGGAGGACAGAAATTCAGTAAGTTAGACTTATGTCAGGCCTAATGTCACAATCGTTATAATGAGTGGACCAAGATGCAGCGTGGTATGTTTCCATCCTTTATTTTGGAATAGAAAACTTTAAAGAACAAAACAACAACAAAACGAAAAACCGAAACGCGAGGCTAATATAATGCTCACATAGACAAGATCCCACAAAGCACAATGGGAAAATGGCTACCTAAATATGATCCCCAATCAGAGACAACAATAAACAGCTGCCTCTGATTGGGAACCATACTAGGCCAACATAGAAATATAATTCACCTAGATAACCCACCCTTAAATCCCACCCCGACCTAACCAACATAGAGAATAAAAGCTCTCTATGGTCAGGGCGTGACACCTATCTACAGATGCATATGGACCAAGAGTCACAATAACTGTTGATCATTGTGACTCACAAAGGACTGTACAAGTACTAGAACTGTTGACCATAGTGACTCACAAAGGACTGTACAGGTAAGAGACTTCCTACTAGAATCAACTAAGCTCCGGTCTGGTTTCAGAGAACTATGGAGCAGATACTGAGTGGGCTCACTGGGGTCCAGTGTTAACTCGATGATTTACTCATCACCGTCAAAGACGAGCAGGAACATCTGAGAAATCTGGACACTACACTACAGAGACTAGAAGAGTATAGTCTGAGGGTCCGGAAGAACCCTCCCGAACTTCTGAGTACTTTCACCGACATTCCAGGGCTCCACAAGGCGCCATCAAAGGTGAAGGCCGTCGTGGAAGCTCCATCCAAATGGAACATAAGTCAGCTGCGATCATTCTTAGTTCTGCGGATGTACTACGCAAAGTGTTTGCCAAACCTAGCTAAAATGTTAAAGCCCCTGCATTAACTTTGGAACAAAAGCAAACAGTGGAAGTGGACAGACAAATGTGAGGAGGCCTTCAAGAAAGTGAAAACAGCCTTAGGTCAGTCAGAGGCTCTCATCCACTTCAACCCTAACTTGCCATTACAGTTGGCATGTTATGCATCACCTTACGACGTTAGTGCTGTTGTCTCACACATCATGCCATCATGGAAAGAAAGGCCCATTTCTTTCGCATCACAGACGTTAACTATGCACAGATAGAGTGTGAAACACTCGCCATCGTGTTCGGAGATAAGACGGAGTTGAGAGATGTTATCAGTTTCTGTTTGGCCGACGAATCACACTGCTGACGGACCATAGTCCCCTCACCTCCATCCTTGGTATTCCGTCACACGCAGCCAGTCGCGTGCAGCGATGGGTGTGACTTATCTGGGCACCAGTACGATATCAAGTACAGAAGGTCTGAGCAGCACTGCAATGTAGACACCCTCTCAAGGCTTCCTTTACCTGTCCCACACACTGAGCACTCCCAGGCTGAAATCTTCAAGTGACGAGCGCCCCAGTTACGTTGGTCCAAGTGAAAAGGTTCTGAGGTCGTGGACATTGTCACTCGTGGTAAAGGAGGAGAGCTCTTTGACAGCCTTACCTGTTAAGGAGGAACGAGCTCACAGTTGAGTCTGGATGCTTGGTATGGGGCTTTCGAGAGGCCACTTTCGAGAGGCCATTTTGTCCAGATGACGGAGGAAGTTTAAAATTATCACAAGGGAACGGGTCCCTCATTAGGCGCCAAAACACCTTCCGGTTGACCTACAGAAACAGACCCCATGCAAAGTTGCACCCGCATCAGCCATGATGAAAAGACAGCTTCGACACGCGACTCGACCTCCTGAGACCTCCAAAGACAGGTCATACAGACACAACGGCTCGACCTCCTGAGACCACCAAAGACCGGTCATACAGACACAACGGCTCGACCTCCTGAGACCTCCAAAGACCGGTCATACAGACACAACGGCTCGACCTCCTGAGACCTCCAAAGACAGGTCATACAGACACAACGGCTCGACCTCCTGAGACCTCCAAAGACAGGTCATACAGACACAACGGCTCGACCTCCTGAGACCACCAAAGACCGGTCATACAGACACAATGGCTCGACCTCCTGAGACCACCAAAGACAGGTCATACAGACACAACGGCTCGACCTCCTGAGACCTCCAAAGACAGGTCATACAGACACAACGGCTCGACCTCCTGAGACCTCCAAAGACCGGTCATACAGACACAACGGCTCGACCTCCTGAGACCTCCAAAGACAGGTCATACAGACACAACGGCTCGACCTCCTGAGACCTCCAAAGACAGGTCATACAGACACAACGGCTCGACCTCCTGAGACCACCAAAGACCGGTCATACAGACACAACGGCTCGACCTCCTGAGACCACCAAAGACAGGTCATACAGACACAAGGGCTCGACCTCCTGAGACCACCAAAGACTAAACAGGTCAGACACAACAGAGAGCACAGGTGGAGAGATGAAGCAAGGCAAAAGCCAGAAGCTAGAGAGACAGTTCTTGCTCGGAACCACTGTAAAGGTCCAAAGTGGATACCGTCAACATTGGTCGCACAAACAGGCCCTGTGCCCTACACAGTTCACACAACGGAGATCATCTGAAGGAGACACGTCTATCAATTTTTGACAGGAACCAACCTCAGAGATGACGCATGTCAAGTGACCTACCATTAACTACGAGCCCTCAACCGAACCTCCATTGCAGCAACCTACAAATTTTGCCGACACACGGTACTGTTGCACCCCAGTCTGGGCATACACCACCAGTACATCATAATTTCCTTGGAAGAGAAAGACGACCCCCTGAAAGGTTGAAAATTTTGTTCAGACTAACCTCTGATATAGGGGCAGAATACACCCCAGGGTTAAATCTGGGAACTGAGGCAGTTACCCCTCTTTCCCTAGTTCAAAAAAGGTTATTTGGAAAAAGGAAATGTATTTACATTGAGAGAACTGTGAAATGTTAAAAATAAAATATTATGCAAAACAGTGGATATTACATTTTTCCTTATCAGGCATCAAAAGTAAAGGGTGAGGAAAATGTAGTGCACTGATATTTTAGTTTGTCCCATCAGGGCACCTGTAGTACCCTCCCCCCCTCCCTGCTTCCGTACATTGGAATGCTTGGAATGTTTTCTCCTGTGAAGCGCAGTAAACAATGCCCACGTTAGTTTCTACTCCTGTCTCATGTCCTGTCCTTATATTAATCAAATCAAATTCATTTATATAGCCCTTCGTACATCAGCTGATATCTCAAAGTGCTGTACAGAAACCCAGCCTAAAACCCCAAACAGCAAGCAATGCAGGTGTATTAGCTGTAGAAGTAATGCAGTGTGGTATACAAATCAAATCAAGTCAAACGTTATTTGTCACATGCGCCGTATACAATAAGTATAGACCTTACCGTGAAATGCTTACTTACAAGCCCTTAATAAACAACTTGAAATGAGCTCAGGTGTATCCTGTTTCCATTCATCATCCTTGAGATGTTTCTACAACTTGATTGGAGGCCACCTGTGGTAAAAATCTATTGAATGGATGTGATTTGGAAAGGTACACAAATATCTATGGTCCCACAGTTAACAGTGCATGTTAGAGCAAAAACCAAGCCATGAGGTCGAAGGAATTGTCCGTAGAGCTCTGAGACAGGATTGTGTTGAGGCAGAGATCTGGGGAAGGGTACCAAAGAATTTCAGCAGCACTGAAAGTACCCAAGGACTCAGTGGCCTCCATCATTCTTAAATGGAAGAAGTATGGTGTCACGTTCTTTCAAAATCGAACCCAGAAACAGACCAGGACAAGGTGAGTAGGAAGAAGGTGAGTATTTATTTACAAGTGAATGTGAATGGGTAGATATATCCAGGTGGCGTAGCGGGCAGCGGTGGTGAGTTGATGGGAGTAAATAGGTGGATCCAATGGGGTAGCGGAATCCTCCGACGACCAGGCGGGAATGGGGTAAATGATCCGGGTGAGTAACTGAAGACAGAACAAACGGAGGTAAGTTTAAGGCAAACAATACGTAAAAAACAACAAAACAAATTCTATCCAACTTGAGGCTGATACTATGGCACAACATACTGTTCATGGTTAACGATCCGGCAGGGAATGGATGTCAGGTCAGAGCTTTTGAAGGGGAGAGGTGATGATTAGGACAGGTGTGCTGATTACTGATGGGATACAGGTGCGGGTGAACATCGATCTCCCAACAAGCTAATTCGCCTGGAAACCAGACACGGTGCGTTCCAGGACACCGGAAACACACTCCAGGACAGAAACACAGGCAAACACAGACTCAGGAAGCGGGATTCGTGACATTTGGAACCACCAAGACTTCCTAGAGCTGGCCGCCTGGCCAAACTGAGCAATTGGGGGAGAAGGGCCTTGGTCAGGTAGGTTACTAAGAACCTGATGGTCACTCTGACAGACCTCCAGAGTTCCTCTGTGGAGATGAGATAACCTTCCAGAAGGACAACCATCTCTGCAGCACTACAGCAATCAGGTCTTTATGGTTAGCGGACAAACGGAAGCCATTCCTCAGTAAAAGGCACATGACAGCCCGCTTGGAGTTTGCCAAAAGGCACCTAAAGACTCACAGACCATGAGAAACAAGATTCTCTGGTCTAATGAAACCAAGATTGAACTCTTTGGCCTGAATGCCAAATGTCACGTCTGGAAAAAACGTCACCATCCCTACGGTGAAACATGGTGGGGGCAGCATCATGCTGTGGGGACATTTTTCAGCGGCAGGGAGAGTAGTCAGGTTCGAGAGAAAGATGAACGGAGCAAAGTACAGAGAAATCCTTGATGAAAATCATTGCCAAAGTTCCCTAGTAAAGGGTCTAAATACTTATGTAATTGTGATATTTCAGTTTTTTATTTGTAATACATTTTGCAAAGAAATCTAGAAACCTGTTTTTACTTTGTCATTAATGGGGTATTGTGTGTATATTGATGAAGGAAAAAACGATTTAATCCATTTTAGAATAAGGCTGTAGCGTAATAAATGGTGCAAAGGTCAAGGGTTTCCGAATGCACAGAACCGGTATCAGTAAGGCATAAAGTTCTACAGAGATGCTAACCAGGCCTCGTTTCTTGTCTCTGAAGATTCAGGCTGGTGTTGTTGGAGCCTGGGTCTGGACTCAGGAACATGAGGGGAGCTGACACTCTGTAGAAAGTGAGACACGCTGTGATGCCCAGCTGCCTGGGCCATGTCTCCTGATGGCTGCTAGACATGGAGTGGAGGGGTGTGTGGGGGTGGAGGAGGTGTACGGGGGTGGAGGTGTGTGTGTCTGTCTGTGTGTTTGTGTATGTGTGTGTGTGTGCATGTGTATGTGCATGCTAGGTGCGTACATGTGAGAGTTACAAAGAGAGAGAGAGTGAGAGTTTTCAAATGCACCTCATTCTCAGTCTTTGGGGCAGTGAAATCCCTCATCTTGTAGCTGGTCTAAGGTCTGCTGCCGTTGGTGACAGCTGATGACAATCCCACAGAGATCTGTAGAATATCACCTGTAAGAGTAAATGAGGGAGGGAGAGCTGTGATAAGTGAGGGAGGGAGAGCTGTGATAGGTGAGGGAGGGAGAGGTGTGATAGGTGAGGGAGGGAGAGCTGTGATAGGTGAGGGAGGGAGAGCTGTGATAGGTGAGGGAGGGAGAGCTGTGATAGGTGAGGGAGGGAGAGCTGTGATAGGTGAGGGAAGGAGAGCTGTGATAGGTGAGGGAGGGAGAGCTGTGATAGGTGAGGGAGGAAGAGCTGTGATAGGTGAGGGAGGAAGAGCTGTGATAGGTGAGGGAAGGAGAGCTGTGATAGGTGAGGGAGGGAGAGCTGTGATAGGTGAGGGAGGAAGAGCTGTGATAGGTGAGGGAGGGAGAGCTGTGATAGTTGAGGGAGGGAGAGCTGTGATAGTTGAGGTAGGGAGAGCTGTGATAGTTGAGGGAGGGAGAGCTGTGATAGGTGAGGGAAGGAGAGCTGTGATAGGTGAGGGAGGAAGAGCTGTGATAGTTGAGGGAGGGAGAGCTGTGATAGGTGAGGGAAGGAGAGCTGTGATAGGTGAGGGAAGGAGAGCTGTGATAGGTGAGGGAGGGAGAGCTGTGATAGGTGAGGGAGGAAGAGCTGTGATAGGTGAGGGAGGAAGAGCTGTGATAGTTGAGGGAGGAAGAGCGGAGCTGGATGACTGCAGTAAACTACCAAGGCAACGTTGCTTTTTTTAGGATTTAAGGATATGGATTTTCCCAATCATTCTTGCACACAGTCAATTAACCACAGTGGTAATCGTACATGCTGGGGATCTGGTGCTTCATTAATGTGTGTTTGTGTGTGGGTGTGTGTGGGTGCGTGTTTGGCGAGCATGCAAGTGTGTGTGTGTGTTCGCACAAAGTTGACCTCATGACTACCAACTCATTATGTTTGTCCCCTCTGGTAATCTGGTAATCCTATGAGTGTGTTTCAATCCAACAAATCGTGAATAGAACAGCAACCCAGAGTTATGGGGAATCAACAGGTGTCATTCTAAAAACAATGAACAAAAGGACCAGTGACTCTTACCTAACCAAATCCCAGGCCTGCAAAAACACACATGAAGTAATTGACCAGACTCCTGCACAGCTGTCCCTCTTCGCCATGCAGTACACTGAAATATACATGGTGATTGAGCGTCTATCGAGAGCATTTCCCTTGCATTATGCCTAAGAGATGTAATTTGTATGATTTCGTGGAGGAGAAAGAAATCGATGTGCTTTAGTTGGCAAGGTCTGATAATGTATTCTCAAGGTTTGGGTAGAGAGTTGAGCTAATGAGAGACAAATGTAAATGAAAGTGTTGCCTCGACCAAACCTTCCCTTTGTGGACATAATCAAACTCACCAGGTCAATATTTGTGTTGGGGGTAAAAATGGATTCTCAACTTAATTCACCTCAGTGCTACATTGTTAATGTTGAGTGTTAAATTAGCAAGAGGAGAGAGAGGGCCTTTGGTAAGATGCATTCGTAGCGATTGCTTGGTTAAGTTCTGCGACATTTAAGGTGACAAAGGAATACATTTTGTTATATCTATGTTGTTTTTGTGATACACCCCAAAAAAACATAGACATTCAAGACAACTGCACATATTTAGATAAATAAATGAATAACAATATAGTCACATCATAATGCACTAAAACCAAACAAGCTTCCAAGCATCATATAACCTCAGGTAACTTGAACTAGGCTCCTGAACATCTTCTACCCCCAAGTCATAAGACTGCTGAACAATTAATCATATGGCCACCCGGACTATTTGCATTGACACCCCCCTCCTTTGTTTTTACACTGCTGCTACTCGCTGTTTACTATCTATGCATAGTCACTTCACCCCTGAATACATATACAAATATGCAGACAAATCAATTCGACTAACCAGTACGCCCACACATTGACTCGGTACCGGTACCCCTTGTATATAGCTTTGTTATGTTATGTCATTTTCTCGTGTTGCTTTTTGATAACACATTTTTACTTGACTTTATTCAGTAAATATTTTCTTAACTCTTTCTTGAACTGTATTGTTGGTTAAGGGCTTGTAAGTAAAGCATTTCACAGTAAGGTCTACACCTATTGGTTAAGGGCTTGTAAGTAAAGCATTTCACAGTAAGGTCTACACCTGTTGGTTAAGGGCTTGTAAGTAAAGCATTTCACAGTAAGGTCTACACCTATTGGTTAAGGGCTTGTAAGTAAAGCATTTCACAGTAAGGTCTACACCTATTGGTTAAGGGCTTGTAAGTAAAGCATTTCACAGTAAGGTCTACACCTGTTGGTTAAGGGCTTGTAAATAAAGCATTTCACAGTAAGGTCTACACCTGTTGGTTAAGGGCTTGTAAGTAAAGCATTTCACAGTAAGGTCTACACCTGTTGGTTAAGGGCTTGTAAGTAAAGCATTTCACAGTAAGGTCTACACCTGTTGGTTAAGGGCTTGTAAATAAAGCATTTCACAGTAAGGTCTACACCTGTTGGTTAAGGGCTTGTAAGTAAAGCATTTCACAGTAAGGTCTACACCTGTTGGTTAAGGGCTTGTAAGTAAAGCATTTCACAGTAAGGTCTACACCTGTTGGTTAAGGGCTTGTAAATAAAGCATTTCACAGTAAGGTCTACACCTGTTGGTTAAGGGCTTGTAAGTAAAGCATTTCACAGTAAGGTCTACACCTATTGGTTAAGGGCTTGTAAGTAAAGCATTTCACAGTAAGGTCTACACCTGTTGGTTAAGGGCTTGTAAGTAAAGCATTTCACAGTAAGGTCTACACCTGTTGGTTAAGGGCTTGTAAGTAAAGCATTTCACAGTAAGGTCTACACCTGTTGGTTAAGGGCTTGTAAGTAAAGCATTTCACAGTAAGGTCTACACCTATTGGTTAAGGGCTTGTAAGTAAAGCATTTCACAGTAAGGTCTACACCTATTGGTTAAGGGCTTGTAAGTAAAGCATTTCACAGTAAGGTCTACACCTGTTGGTTAAGGGCTTGTAAGTAAAGCATTTCACAGTAAGGTCTACACCTGTTGGTTAAGGGCTTGTAAGTAAAGCATTTCACAGTAAGGTCTACACCTGTTGGTTAAGGGCTTGTAAGTAAAGCATTTCACAGTAAGGTCTACACCTATTGGTTAAGGGCTTGTAAGTAAAGCATTTCACAGTAAGGTCTACACCTATTGGTTAAGGGCTTGTAAGTAAAGCATTTCACAGTAAGGTCTACACCTATTGGTTAAGGGCTTGTAAGTAAAGCATTTCACAGTAAGGTCTACACCTATTGGTTAAGGGCTTGTAAGTAAAGCATTTCACAGTAAGGTCTACACCTGTTGGTTAAGGGCTTGTAAGTAAAGCATTTCACAGTAAGGTCTACACCTGTTGGTTAAGGGCTTGTAAGTAAAGCATTTCACAGTAAGGTCTACACCTATTGGTTAAGGGCTTGTAAGTAAAGCATTTCACAGTAAGGTCTACACCTGTTGGTTAAGGGCTTGTAAGTAAAGCATTTCACAGTAAGGTCTACACCTATTGGTTAAGGGCTTGTAAGTAAAGCATTTCACAGTAAGGTCTACACCTGTTGGTTAAGGGCTTGTAAGTAAAGCATTTCACAGTAAGGTCTACACCTGTTGGTTAAGGGCTTGTAAGTAAAGCATTTCACAGTAAGGTCTACACCTGTTGGTTAAGGGCTTGTAAGTAAAGCATTTCACAGTAATGTCTACACCTGTTGGTTAAGGGCTTGTAAGTAAAGCATTTCACAGTAAGGTCTACACCTGTTGGTTAAGGGCTTGTAAGTAAAGCATTTCACAGTAAGGTCTACACCTATTGGTTAAGGGCTTGTAAGTAAAGCATTTCACAGTAAGGTCTACACCTATTGGTTAAGGGCTTGTAAGTAAAGCATTTCACAGTAAGGTCTACACCTGTTGGTTAAGGGCTTGTAAGTAAAGCATTTCACAGTAAGGTCTACACCTATTGGTTAAGGGCTTGTAAGTAAAGCATTTCACAGTAAGGTCTACACCTATTGGTTAAGGGCTTGTAAGTAAAGCATTTCACAGTAAGGTCTACACCTGTTGGTTAAGGGCTTGTAAGTAAAGCATTTCACTGTAAGGTCTACACCTGTTGGTTAAGGGCTTGTAAGTAAAGCATTTCACAGTAAGGTCTACACCTGTTGGTTAAGGGCTTGTAAGTAAAGCATTTCACAGTAAGGTCTACACCTATTGGTTAAGGGCTTGTAAGTAAAGCATTTCACAGTAAGGTCTACACCTGTTGGTTAAGGGCTTGTAAGTAAAGCATTTCACAGTAAGGTCTACACCTGTTGGTTAAGGGCTTGTAAGTAAAGCATTTCACAGTAAGGTCTACACCTATTGGTTAAGGGCTTGTAAGTAAAGCATTTCACAGTAAGGTCTACACCTATTGGTTAAGGGCTTGTAAGTAAAGCATTTCACAGTAAGGTCTACACCTGTTGGTTAAGGGCTTGTAAGTAAAGCATTTCACTGTAAGGTCTACACCTGTTGGTTAAGGGCTTGTAAGTAAAGCATTTCACAGTAAGGTCTACACCTGTTGGTTAAGGGCTTGTAAGTAAAGCATTTCACAGTAAGGTCTACACCTATTGGTTAAGGGCTTGTAAGTAAAGCATTTCACAGTAAGGTCTACACCTGTTGGTTAAGGGCTTGTAAGTAAAGCATTTCACAGTAAGGTCTACACCTGTTGGTTAAGGGCTTGTAAGTAAAGCATTTCACAGTAAGGTCTACACCTGTTGGTTAAGGGCTTGTAAGTAAAGCATTTCACAGTAAGGTCTACACCTGTTGGTTAAGGGCTTGTAAGTAAAGCATTTCACAGTAAGGTCTACACCTGTTGGTTAAGGGCTTGTAAGTAAAGCATTTCACAGTACGGTCTACACCTATTGGTTAAGGGCTTGTAAGTAAAGCATTTCACAGTAAGGTCTACACCTATTGGTTAAGGGCTTGTAAGTAAAGCATTTCACAGTAAGGTCTACACCTGTTGGTTAAGGGCTTGTAAGTAAAGCATTTCACAGTAAGGTCTACACCTATTGGTTAAGGGCTTGTAAGTAAAGCATTTCACAGTAAGGTCTACACCTATTGGTTAAGGGCTTGTAAGTAAAGCATTTCACAGTAAGGTCTACACCTGTTGGTTAAGGGCTTGTAAGTAAAGCATTTCACAGTAAGGTCTACACCTGTTGGTTAAGGGCTTGTAAGTAAAGCATTTCACAGTAAGGTCTACACCTATTGGTTAAGGGCTTGTAAGTAAAGCATTTCACAGTAAGGTCTACACCTGTTGGTTAAGGGCTTGTAAGTAAAGCATTTCACAGTAAGGTCTACACCTGTTGGTTAAGGGCTTGTAAGTAAAGCATTTCACAGTAAGGTCTACACCTATTGGATAAGGGCTTGTAAGTAAAGCATTTCACAGTAAGGTCTACACCTATTGGTTAAGGGCTTGTAAGTAAAGCATTTCACAGTAAGGTCTACTACACCGGTTGTATTCGGCATTTCACAGTAATGTCTACACCTGTTGGTTAAGGGCTTGTAAGTAAAGCATTTCACAGTAATGTCTACACCTGTTGGTTAAGGGCTTGTAAGTAAAGCATTTCACAGTAAGGTCTACACCTGTTGGTTAAGGGCTTGTAAGTAAAGCATTTCACAGTAAGGTCTACACCTATTGGTTAAGGGCTTGTAAGTAAAGCATTTCACAGTAAGGTCTACACCTATTGGTTAAGGGCTTGTAAGTAAAGCATTTCACAGTAAGGTCTACACCTATTGGTTAAGGGCTTGTAAGTAAAGCATTTCACAGTAAGGTCTACACCTATTGTATTCAGCATTTCACAGTAAGGTCTACACCTGTTGGTTAAGGGCTTGTAAGTAAAGCATTTCACAGTAAGGTCTACACCTGTTGGTTAAGGGCTTGTAAGTAAAGCATTTCACAGTAAGGTCTACACCTATTGGTTAAGGGCTTGTAAGTAAAGCATTTCACAGTAAGGTCTACACCTATTGTATTCAGCATTTCACAGTAAGGTCTACACCTGTTGGTTAAGGGCTTGTAAGTAAAGCATTTCACAGTAAGGTCTACACCTGTTGGTTAAGGGCTTGTAAGTAAAGCATTTCACAGTAAGGTCTACACCTATTGGTTAAGGGCTTGTAAGTAAAGCATTTCACAGTAAGGTCTACACCTGTTGGTTAAGGGCTTGTAAGTAAAGCATTTCACAGTAAGGTCTACACCTATTGGTTAAGGGCTTGTAAGTAAAGCATTTCACAGTAAGGTCTACACCTGTTGGTTAAGGGCTTGTAAGTAAAGCATTTCACAGTAAGGTCTACACCTGTTGGTTAAGGGCTTGTAAGTAAAGCATTTCACAGTAAGGTCTACACCTGTTGGTTAAGGGCTTGTAAGTAAAGCATTTCACAGTAAGGTCTACACCTATTGGTTAAGGGCTTGTAAGTAAAGCATTTCACAGTAAGGTCTACACCTATTGGTTAAGGGCTTGTAAGTAAAGCATTTCACAGTAAGGTCTACACCTGTTGGTTAAGGGCTTGTAAGTAAAGCATTTCACAGTAAGGTCTACACCTGTTGGTTAAGGGCTTGTAAGTAAAGCATTTCACAGTAAGGTCTACACCTATTGGTTAAGGGCTTGTAAGTAAAGCATTTCACTGTAAGGTCTACACCTATTGGTTAAGGGCTTGTAAGTAAAGCATTTCACAGTAAGGTCTACACCTGTTGGTTAAGGGCTTGTAAGTAAAGCATTTCACAGTAAGGTCTACACCTATTGGTTAAGGGCTTGTAAGTAAAGCATTTCACAGTAAGGTCTACACCTATTGGTTAAGGGCTTGTAAGTAAAGCATTTCACAGTAAGGTCTACACCTATTGGTTAAGGGCTTGTAAGTAAAGCATTTCACAGTAAGGTCTACACCTGTTGGTTAAGGGCTTGTAAGTAAAGCATTTCACAGTAAGGTCTACACCTATTGGTTAAGGGCTTGTAAGTAAAGCATTTCACAGTAAGGTCTACACCTATTGGTTAAGGGCTTGTAAGTAAAGCATTTCACAGTAAGGTCTACACCTGTTGGTTAAGGGCTTGTAAGTAAAGCATTTCACAGTAAGGTCTACACCTGTTGGTTAAGGGCTTGTAAGTAAAGCATTTCACAGTAAGGTCTACACCTATTGGTTAAGGGCTTGTAAGTAAAGCATTTCACAGTAAGGTCTACACCTATTGGTTAAGGGCTTGTAAGTAAAGCATTTCACAGTAAGGTCTACACCTGTTGGTTAAGGGCTTGTAAGTAAAGCATTTCACAGTAAGGTCTACACCTATTGGTTAAGGGCTTGTAAGTAAAGCATTTCACAGTAAGGTCTACACCTGTTGGTTAAGGGCTTGTAAGTAAAGCATTTCACAGTAAGGTCTACACCTGTTGGTTAAGGGCTTGTAAGTAAAGCATTTCACAGTAAGGTCTACACCTATTGGTTAAGGGCTTGTAAGTAAAGCATTTCACAGTAAGGTCTACACCTATTGGTTAAGGGCTTGTAAGTAAAGCATTTCACAGTAAGGTCTACACCTATTGGTTAAGGGCTTGTAAGTAAAGCATTTCACAGTAAGGTCTACACCTATTGTATTCAGCATTTCACAGTAAGGTCTACACCTGTTGGTTAAGGGCTTGTAAGTAAAGCATTTCACAGTAAGGTCTACACCTATTGGTTAAGGGCTTGTAAGTAAAGCATTTCACAGTAAGGTCTACACCTATTGGTTAAGGGCTTGTAAGTAAAGCATTTCACAGTAAGGTCTACACCTATTGGTTAAGGGCTTGTAAGTAAAGCATTTCACAGTAAGGTCTACACCTATTGTATTCAGCATTTCACAGTAAGGTCTACACCTGTTGGTTAAGGGCTTGTAAGTAAAGCATTTCACAGTAAGGTCTACACCTGTTGGTTAAGGGCTTGTAAGTAAAGCATTTCACAGTAAGGTCTACACCTATTGGTTAAGGGCTTGTAAGTAAAGCATTTCACAGTAAGGTCTACACCTATTGTATTCAGCATTTCACAGTAAGGTCTACACCTGTTGGTTAAGGGCTTGTAAGTAAAGCATTTCACAGTAAGGTCTACACCTGTTGGTTAAGGGCTTGTAAGTAAAGCATTTCACAGTAAGGTCTACACCTATTGGTTAAGGGCTTGTAAGTAAAGCATTTCACAGTAAGGTCTACACCTGTTGGTTAAGGGCTTGTAAGTAAAGCATTTCACAGTAAGGTCTACACCTATTGGTTAAGGGCTTGTAAGTAAAGCATTTCACAGTAAGGTCTACACCTATTGGTTAAGGGCTTGTAAGTAAAGCATTTCACAGTAAGGTCTACACCTATTGGTTAAGGACTTGTAAGTAAAGCATTTCACAGTAAGGTCTACACCTATTGGTTAAGGGCTTGTAAGTAAAGCATTTCACAGTAAGGTCTACACCTGTTGGTTAAGGGCTTGTAAGTAAAGCATTTCACAGTAAGGTCTACACCTGTTGGTTAAGGGCTTGTAAGTAAAGCATTTCACAGTAAGGTCTACACCTGTTGGTTAAGGGCTTGTAAGTAAAGCATTTCACAGTAAGGTCTACACCTATTGGTTAAGGGCTTGTAAGTAAAGCATTTCACAGTAAGGTCTACACCTATTGGTTAAGGGCTTGTAAGTAAAGCATTTCACAGTAAGGTCTACACCTGTTGGTTAAGGGCTTGTAAGTAAAGCATTTCACAGTAAGGTCTACACCTGTTGGTTAAGGGCTTGTAAGTAAAGCATTTCACAGTAAGGTCTACACCTATTGGTTAAGGGCTTGTAAGTAAAGCATTTCACTGTAAGGTCTACACCTATTGGTTAAGGGCTTGTAAGTAAAGCATTTCACAGTAAGGTCTACACCTGTTGGTTAAGGGCTTGTAAGTAAAGCATTTCACAGTAAGGTCTACACCTATTGGTTAAGGGCTTGTAAGTAAAGCATTTCACAGTAAGGTCTACACCTATTGGTTAAGGGCTTGTAAGTAAAGCATTTCACAGTAAGGTCTACACCTATTGGTTAAGGGCTTGTAAGTAAAGCATTTCACAGTAAGGTCTACACCTGTTGGTTAAGGGCTTGTAAGTAAAGCATTTCACAGTAAGGTCTACACCTATTGGTTAAGGGCTTGTAAGTAAAGCATTTCACAGTAAGGTCTACACCTATTGGTTAAGGGCTTGTAAGTAAAGCATTTCACAGTAAGGTCTACACCTGTTGGTTAAGGGCTTGTAAGTAAAGCATTTCACAGTAAGGTCTACACCTGTTGGTTAAGGGCTTGTAAGTAAAGCATTTCACAGTAAGGTCTACACCTGTTGGTTAAGGGCTTGTAAGTAAAGCATTTCACAGTAAGGTCTACACCTGTTGGTTAAGGGCTTGTAAGTAAAGCATTTCACAGTAAGGTCTACACCTATTGGTTAAGGGCTTGTAAGTAAAGCATTTCACAGTAAGGTCTACACCTGTTGGTTAAGGGCTTGTAAGTAAAGCATTTCACGGTACGGTCTACAACCTGTTGGTTAAGGGCTTGTAAGTAAAGCATTTCACAGTAAGGTCTACACCTGTTGGTTAAGGGCTTGTAAGTAAAGCATTTCACAGTAAGGTCTACACCTGTTGGTTAAGGGCTTGTAAGTAAAGCATTTCACAGTAAGGTCTACACCTGTTGGTTAAGGGCTTGTAAGTAAAGCATTTCACAGTAAGGTCTACACCTGTTGGTTAAGGGCTTGTAAGTAAAGCATTTCACAGTAAGGTCTACACCTATTGGTTAAGGGCTTGTAAGTAAAGCATTTCACAGTAAGGTCTACACCTGTTGGTTAAGGGCTTGTAAGTAAAGCATTTCACAGTAAGGTCTACACCTGTTGGTTAAGGGCTTGTAAGTAAAGCATTTCACAGTAAGGTCTACACCTGTTGGTTAAGGGCTTGTAAGTAAAGCATTTCACAGTAAGGTCTACACCTATTGGTTAAGGGCTTGTAAATAAAGCATTTCACAGTAAGGTCTACACCTATTGGTTAAGGGCTTGTAAGTAAAGCATTTCACAGTAAGGTCTACACCTATTGGTTAAGGGCTTGTAAATAAAGCATTTCACAGTAAGGTCTACACCTATTGGTTAAGGGCTTGTAAGTAAAGCATTTCACAGTAAGGTCTACACCTATTGGTTAAGGGCTTGTAAATAAAGCATTTCACAGTAAGGTCTACACCTGTTGTATTCAGCCCATGTGACAAATACAATTTGATTTGACTTGATGTGACGAATACATTTGATTTGACAATGCATTTGAAATAACTCTTGCACAAGTTTACTTTAAAACAAAATGCATTAAAACCTATTGATGTTTCTGAAAAAAGTATATCAACTTTCGTCTTGATTCTGGATGTTTGATCTCAAGGGCACCACTCACATTTCACATGAGCTGTCAACTGTCAGAATCTTCTTCCTGATTGCGCTCTATCAATTCAGTGTGGTTTGTTGCAGATTATTTTTTCTGAAATGGTTTCAGTTTGTGATGTTTTGATGACTTTTCCAGGTGAATATTTTTTTTTTCCGTTAACAACACAGCATATACAATTTATGGCCAACTTTAAATCATTATGTATGGTAAAAACGGGAGGTGATGCAAGCATGGTGCAACGGCAGTTGCAGATACATTTGCTTCCAGTGAAGTTGATGTAACTATTTTGAGCAATATGGCCCCGGTATTCCCCTTGAATGCATCTTTATAGTTGGAATAGAAATACATACAAATCAGCTTCATAGTATGCATCTCTCCCTGCATCTCTCACTGCATCTCTCACTGTATCTCTCACTGCATCTCTCCCTGCATCTCTCACTGTATCTCTCACTGCATCTCTCCCTGCATCTCTCACTGCATCTCTCACTGTATCTCTCACTGCATCTCTCCCTGCATCTCTCACTGCATCTCTCACTGCATCTCTCCCTGCATCTCTCACTGCATCTTTCACTACATCTCTCCCTGCATCTCTCACTGTATCTCTCACTACATCTCTCACTGCATCTCTCCCTGCATCTCTCACTGCATCTCTCACTACATCTCTCACTGCATCTCTCACTACATATCTCACTGCATCTCTCACTGCATCTCTCCCTGCATCTCTCACTGTATCTCTCACTGCATCTCTCCCTGCATCTCTCACTGCATCTCTCACTGCATCTCTCACTGCATCTCTCCCTGCATCTCTCACTGCATCTTTCACTACATCTCTCCCTGCATCTCTCACTGTATCTCTCACTACATCTCTCACTGCATCTCTCCCTGCATCTCTCACTGCATCTCTCACTACATCTCTCACTGCATCTCTCACTACATATCTCACTGCATCTCTCACTGCATCTCTCCCTGCATCTCTCACTGTATCTCTCACTGCATCTCTCCCTGCATCTCTCACTGCATCTCTCACTGTATCTCTCACTGCATCTCTCCCTGCATCTCTCACTGCATCTCTCACTGCATCTCTCACTGCATCTTTCACTACATCTCTCCCTGCATCTCTCACTGCATCTCTCACTACATCTCTCACTGCATCTCTCCCTGCATCTCTCACTGCATCTCTCACTACATCTCTCACTGCATCTCTCACTACATATCTCACTGCATCTCTCACTGCATCTCTCCCTGCATCTCTCACTGTATCTCTCACAGTATCACTCACTGTATCTCTCACTGCATCTCTCACTGCATCTCTCACTACATATCTCACTGCATCTCTCACTGCATCTCTCCCTGCA